>NW_015655404.1:36547-39070 GCF_001515625.1 Sinocyclocheilus rhinocerous
CTTAGATAGGTGTCGTATTCCCATAGGTAGATGGGGATCAGCTGAGAGTCAGCTGATGCGAGCTTGACTAATGTGACCTGCCAGAACTAACGCTACGCTTGATTTTATTTAACATGTTAACCCATGCCTAGGCTTTGGGAATCCAAAATCTATTCCAATTCTGGAATAGGATGCTTAAGGTCAGGAATCGTCTACTTGTTATAAAATTAAAATTCTGATTCCTCTTATTGATTCCTTTGTGCACATTTTAATATGACTAAACATTCAAGTACAAGAAGACTCGTGCCCTGTTTTCTGTACTGCACACATAGGGGCATAGCCATCATTTCAGAAATGAGGGGGACAGAAATGTAAAAAAAAAATAAAACAACAAAAAACAAACAAACAACAAAAACTTTTGGCTTTTGTCTAATTGACAGGGTTTATTTTTTTCTTATATCTTTTAATTGGCTAAGAAATCAAATACACTGCTGGACGATAACCAATAATTTGTATTCTATAACATTTTTTTTGTATTTTCCTAATGACAATTTTAGAATTGGTTTATACAAACACATAATAAGGCAGAAAGAAATTGACAGGCTTTAATACACTGCTGGACGATAACCAATCATTTGTATTCTATAATATTTTTCTGTGTTTTCCTAATGACAATTTTAGGATTGGCTTATACAAACAAATAATAAGGCAGAATAGTTTCTATATTGTAATAAATGTTATGTCAATTAGCACTGCATTATTCATATACTATATTTATTACCTGGAAATGACCTGAAAGTACCTTTTTTTTTAGCTACAGCTGGATGCCTTTGTCCATATTAGGGATTTCCTGCAGGTCATAAGTTATTATATATTACTTCTACTGGGCCGTTTTGGACTTTCTGCGCGAGAGCGCCCTCCGGCTTCGAGTATGAATGAAACATGCACTGCATGAGAGTGTTTAGCGCTCCGTTATGTTCACATCGTCTCGTTTTAGATATGAATAAATCTTGTTTCTTCGCCCATGTGCACACACATCCAAAGCACGCACACAGAAAAAGTTATTTAAAATGCATCTGATTGACAGATAAATCATGGTTGATCTATCAGCCAGATGCACGTAAAAATTCCAAGAGAAAAAAAGAGGTGTTTCCAGAAGTCATAGATCCTCTTCTGAATATCATTAATTCATCATTGTCATAAGGATATAAAGAGTTTAGTTCCAAAACGTGATAAATGTCTTTTTTTTTTTTAAATAGAATTTTCGCCAAAATCAGTATTGTATCTGGTCGGTATTGAAAAGTCAATTTAAAATTTTATGCAAAATGCGATATCCGCCGAGTTATTCTGTCATGTTTTCTCCCTTTCTTTCCAAACCGCAACAAACGCCAGTCTCCCTTCTCTACAGAATGCGATATATCCGCTCAACCAATCACAGCGCACAATTCCACGCACTCTAGACAGTAATGGCGGTGCTTTGAATACACCCGGCATCCTAGTTTTCCTCATCTACTTTGTACTTTGTGATCAACAAACAAACTTAGGGCTGCACGATAAATCGTGAAAAATTTGATTGTCATGTGCATCTCGTCAGTAAAGCCAGTTCTGTGATTAATAGTGAATCTCCATTACGTGCTTTCAAATGCATACACAGAGCCGTAGATCACTGACAAGCTATACAATATTGCGTTCATAATCGCAGATGAGTCGCATACAGAGACGTGATCTGAGCAGGGGACAAACGTGCCTGCATTGTGGTCGAATCCCACACCACGCCTAGATAAGTGGTCCTCTGTAAGGGAGAAAGCACACTTTTCTTGGCATTTAGTCTTAACTCCTTGTTAACGACTTGTTTAAGTGTGAGCATACTGAACTTCAGTCGCATGACTGAGCGGTTCAACTGACGCAGACCTAAAATGGGACGCAACCCCCCCATCCTTCTTCGGAACAATGAAGTACCGGCTGTAGAACCCAGACTCTCTTTCGTGCAGAGGGACCACCTCGATGGCCTACACGGCCATCGGGCCAGGATGCCGGGCCGTCTAGTCCCTTCACATGCTGTGGGCAACGAGAAGGATGCAGCCTCTGGGAGAAGCCGCCGCTTCTTCCAGAGGGGAGAGCGTGCGACCGCCGGACTCCGCCCCTTACCTGGACCCTTCCTTCCTGACCACTGCCCTTCCCCTCACGAACTCCGCAGCACGAGCGGAGGAAAAGATGGAGACGGCCTCACAGCCACAAAAGGGGTAAGTGACTTTTCTTCTATTGTCATTTACCCTGTGGTTGGTTGAGGCTGTCGACTACTGAGGCGGAGGAGAACCAAACTGGATTCTGCAGCCTCTCTCTACAGTACGCAGGACCCATTGAGACACATTTGGCAGTAGTCAAGTTTCCACGCTGCTAAATAGTCTACTAAGTGAATTTTTGGTGTAATTAGAGCGTCTAGCTCGTTGCCCTGAAGCGGCGCACTGGCAGGGGACGGCCGAACTAGCTGATCCAGAGACCTCCGTGGAGGTCGCGAGCCTCTTAGCACCGCTACGTTTCCGG
>NW_015655404.1:40720-45616 GCF_001515625.1 Sinocyclocheilus rhinocerous
TTCCGTGCCGCCAGAGTCGTGAGCTGCCGGACCCGTGGTCCGGACGAGAACCGCACCCGTTACACGGCCGTCGGGTCAGGATGCCGGGCCGTCTAGTCCCTTCGCACGCCGTGGGCAACGAGAAGGATGCAGCCGCTGGAAGAAGCCGCCGCCCCTCACGCCCCGGACTGGAGAGGGGAGCGCGTGCGGCCTCCAGACTCCGCCCTTTACCTGGACCCTTCCTTCCTGACCACTGCCCTTCCCTTCACAAACCCCGCAGCATGACGAGGACACCAGATCCCCTGTTTATATTGGACATTTGATTCCCTTTTTCTGGACACTTTGTTTATTTTGTTAATAAAAGCCTCTCCGAGGCCTGACGCCACACCCACTGTGTCTGTCATTTGGTCCTCCCGCCACAGCCTGTAACACAGACATTGTGTACAGACACGCACCGGCCTGACCTGCTGCCGCGTACCCCTTGCCCACCAGCGCTGATGTTGTGCGCAGCGGCTTGGAGGGCAATGCCGGAGCCTTTAAGGATGATGCCGCGCCTGGGGACAGATAGCTTGCCAGCGTCTGTTCAACCTGGGGCGTCGCCCTATAGCCACGCTCACTCAACCCCACCACATTCCCATAATAGTCTGAAGCGGGGATGAAGAGACGGGCTGAGAAAAGCCTGGCCCACGACCCCGACACCTCGGTGTGGAGGTCGGGGAAAAATGGCAGGCATGGAGGTGGCGGCCTCGATCGCAGAAAGCGTTCATCTAGCTTGCTTCTCTCATCAACTCAGACTGTTTCTCGGCGGGCCAATCGATATTCAACTTGGCCACAGCACGAGTAACCACCTCCACTAGCTCCTCATACTGGGGCGATTGAGGGGGCGAAACATCCCTCGAGATTCAAGATTCAAGATTTTTTATTTGTCACATACATGGTTATATAGAGAATATATGACCAGCAGTGAAATGTAAGTCAGGTCCGCTCCATGGACAGTGCAATTATTAAAGAATACAAACACAAGAAAAATATATATAAATATAGGTATCGAAAAAGTAAGATAAAAAATAAGAATAAAATAAAATGCGCAGGACAGTATACTGTAGACTTAATAAATATTAAGATGAGCAGGAATGTACAAGATAAGTGAAGTCATGTTGATGTTAAGAGACTGAGTTTGAGAGTCGACTCTGCGTGCTCCGCTCCCAAACAAACCACGCACAAGCTGTGTGTATCCCCACCCGTAATGTAGCACGGGCAGGGAGGAGCCTATAAGAGTGCTTTGTCTTTGCTTGAGCTTTAGACATAGTGGAGTTATTTAGTTTGGACAAACAACACTAAATAAGACTCACAAACACAGAGTGGACTGACACACACACACACAGAGCGCTTGCTGAATAACAGAAAGCTGACGCCGGTTCCACCGCACATGCTTTTAAGCTTCCTGGTCGATTACGTCACCCCGCCCGTGACGTCTCACCCTTCCATTGGACTGATTACACATGTAGATTCAGAGCGTGGTCACGCTGAAGGCGTTCCCGAAGCGTTTCGACGCAGCTCGAGTTCCTGAAGGGGAACGTGATCTTTCTCTTCCTCTCTATCTCTTAACTGTATTTATTCTTAACTGTAGTAATAACTGTATTTATCATTTTGTTGATTTTTGCTGTTTTCGTGCCGTTTTTAAAAGGTTTAAAACGCGTGACACCTTCGCTCTGCTTGGTGTTGCTGTCACTGATCGTTTCATCCTCAAGTCTTAAAGACATGTGTAATAGTTACATACTCAAGATATTGAATTGAACTGAAATTTTAAGTGCTGTTTTTGACCAAAAATAAATAAATCTCTGCGTACCCTCAGATAAAATCCTGCAGGCACCTCTGGTCTGAGAAATTCAGCTGATCATCAATCACAACTCCAAGCTTTCAGGCTGTCTTTGAAGGTGTGCAGACACATTTTTAATGTTAACTTATTGTCAGGTGAGGCAACCCACATAGCAATTTTTTTCTGGCCCAGCTCTGATCAACAAAAGCCCTTTTCCCTCGGCCCACATACCGCGAAAAATGACGGCCCTGGAGTGGCCTAGATCTGGATTAAAGACAAGGGCCACACATGGGCCATAACTCAGTCTCAGCCAATTAATAGTCCATAAGTGGCCCTGCACTGTGCCTGAATAGGTTTTAGCATTGGAACCGATTCTCAGCCTTAAGTAAACCAGAAGTCCCAAAACTGAGCCACACCTGAGCCTTACATAGCCCAGACCCAATACAGAATATTAATATTTGATATTATTGCATTGTGTATTTCTTTTACAGTAATTGCCATTATTTGTGAAATGTTTTGGTAATGTAAACACAAACTATTCCAATAAAGTACATTAAACAATAGAAAACCATCCTTAAAATCCACAAATCATGTAACTGTACAATAAAAAAAAATGTATTGCATTAAAATGTTTTATTTTTTTTATAAAGAACAAATAAACCAAATCTATGTTTTACGTAGGTAGTATACAGAATATGTAACGTTACTAGTACAAAAAGTTTTGTATATTTGGAGAGATGCTGAAATGTACAATATTTAAGTGCACTAAAATGCAGCGGCTAGAGTCCTTACCAGGTCAAGAAAATATGATCATATTACCCCAATTTTACAGTCTCTGCACTGGCTATCTATTAAGTTCCGTATCAGTTACAAAATATTATTACTTGCCTATAAGGCCCTTAATGGGTTAGCTCCTGCGTACCTAACTAGTCTTCTACCACGCTACAATCCATCACACTCCCTAAGGTCGCAAAACTCTGGACATTTGGTAGTACCTAGGATTGCAAAGCACACTAAAGGAGGTAGAGCTTTTTCGCATTTGGATCCCAAACTTTGGAATAGCATTCCTGATAATGTTCGGGGTTCAGACACACACTCTCTCAAATAAACTTGAATTGAACTGAATTGAACTAAACATTTATACAGTGTACAGTCTACAAGAGAAACGTAACAGACAGACAAGTGTAAAGTTAATCACAAGAATTTATTTATTGCAGAAATGTCAAAAAGCAGTACCACAGTAGTCCAAATGACGATTTGTTGCCGTCGCAGTCCTCTCAGGCATAATATAATAGTTTAGTGTGAGGAGCAGGGCATAATTTAAGTTGTTAAACTGAAAATACTATCCTGATCCACTCCGTGAAGGCGCGCACTTCTCATTCAAACACACATCACCGGAAACGGCATGAAACCGGCGAGAGCCAATGAGCGTTTGATATCACTGCCGTAAAACATGTTGTAAAACTTCTTGAAATGGCAAATTTTGAAATTGTTACTATAGCTACAGAGGAAGGAGATAAATTTCGCTGAATGGTTTGAATTTGGAACTGTTCCTCACACAAAGCACACGGATACCGAAGATTTGGATAAAATTAAAATACTTTTATGATAATTTTATTGAATGCTTGTGCATGACAGCATATTAAAAAATGATGTGCCCCACCGATACAGAAAGGTAATATATTCACATGTGAAACATTGTTAAATATATTGAAATATATTTTTAAAATGCATAGAACATAAAGCTCATGTTGCGTGTTTAATTATGTGTTTATGTGAAATTATATTCATGCCTCATATGATGTATTTTTAATCATTGCGTTTTTGCAATGCAGCCTAATTTTATTTCTACACTATAGGTTTACGGTTTAAAGCTATTATATTATATTATATTATATAGATAAGCAATGTTGGGCAAGTTACTTCCAAAATGTAATACATTATATATTACTAGTTACCTATCTATCTATCTATCTATCTATCTGTGTATAAACTGACTTCAAACAATGTTTTGCAATAATGATTTCATATTCTCATTGAATTTACAGTTTGATGTAGGCCTACTATCCACTTAAACAATACGTGATCAAGTTTCAGGACATTTTATCGGACTTTTATGTACTATTTATGTAAACACTGGTAACTTTGACGTGTTTTAATGGGCGTGTAACGGGGCATCAACTCAGCTGACTAGTAGCAAACTCCGTCTCTCAGTGTTGTTTTCACTGCTTTCAGGTAAGTTTAGTCACTAAAATCACAGAAATAATATATACAACTCTTCCTGACACTTTCTTACATGTAACTGACACGTTTCTGTTCAATATTTACTTTACAGAAATGGTTTAGTGTCTTCGAAAAAAAAACGTTATCAACACAACCGTTAGCAACACAACCGTTAACTAACTACACAGGCTAACTATAAGAGGTAGGCTAACTATAGATTTGAGCTTTTAATCACATAGATGAGTGGTTTTGATAGCTTTGTAAATGTTTTGCTGGTAATTTGTCAATAGATGAATGGAAGTAAGCTAATTAGTTTAACCTAAAAGTCTGCACTGTAGAGTCTGTGACGTCGGTGACGTCACTCACATGCAGGCTGAAATGGGCTGAAACTATTTCAAACCACTGTTTCAAACACATTTTGATTTTTCATTGTAAACAAATATTGATATAAATTGTACTGTGATTTCAGGAGCATCAGAAAAAAATCTCTAAAACATAGGGGAATTTCCAATAAAATTTCTAATGGGAGCTGCTGACAGAGATATAGGAAACATAGGAAATCTGAGAAAGCTTATTAAATAACTTCATATGCATTTTTCACAATATATCATCATGCATCTGTCAAATCTAAAAATGTGAATTCTTGTATCTTAAGATTTTTTTGTATGTTTTCCATATTACTATTTGTTTTGTTTTGTTTGTTTTGTTTATTTATTTATATAGCACAGTTTAATGCAACACCAGGTTGCCCAAAGTGCTTCACAATATCACAAGCATAGTCTAAAATAACAACACAAATCACATAGCAACATGGATACAATTAAAATAACTAGACCTGCATCACAACAACTCCTTCCTAGTCTTTAAAAGATGTG
>NW_015655404.1:45913-50424 GCF_001515625.1 Sinocyclocheilus rhinocerous
GAACCATCTGACTAGTAAGTAGTAACATTCAAAAGTTTATCTAATATAAAAATAAATAAATAAATAAATATAAAATATTTCCTGTATGTCCTACAAGGTCACCTTGTTTAACTCTGTACTGAGGACACTTTATACACAACAACCTACAGAGGGGTTCAACATAATTCGAAATGAGAAATTGAAAAAATCCTTGAAATTAAAATTAATAACAGTAAGACAGAACCAGAGTACTGTGAAACGTGCCTCACTTCAAATTGTAACGGTCTGTAAAGGTTATCGTCTGCCAAGCTGGATGGATGCTGAAAGTAATTTTTTTTTATTCGTCAATTTGCAGATCTAACATTAAATGTAACTATAGACTTATAATGTTTTGTATTGTAAAGTTATTAAGTTCCCAATGTTTCACTTTATAATTTCCTGTTAGTTAATTAGCACGTGAAGTGGTCTGGGTTGCAGTCTGAGGTAAAATTATATAGATCAATTTAGTTGTTTAAATATTATTTTCTAAACTTTAAACGCAGTGAAGTGTTTGTTCAAGTAGACTTTGTTGCTTGTGGAAACCTCACGCAAGTCTGAAAGGTACTTAAAACTTAAAAGTTTTATTTGCACTCTTGAAGACTGTTCACCAAAGATTAAATTTCAGTCTGGCAGAATTTCCTGCACACTTCACCACCAAAATGAGCTGAAGAGGCCAAAATGAGCATTGTGAATGATTTCTAACAATCATTGTTAATGTTTGAATTGTATTTCAGAGCAGTTCGCAAAGACAGATAATCAAGAGTTGTTGTGGCAACCTGTACAGAATTCAATTCCAGATCCACCCTCCACACAAGACCTCTCTCTCATATGGATTGCTGTCTACTAGCATATTATGTGTTCTCTTCAAACTTAGGTGAATGCAGATATTACTCAGGGACATGAACACTTGAATATTGCAAGAATAGGGAAAGTAAGAATTACTTAAGATTGACTTAAGACTGTTTTTTTTTTTTTTTTCCAAAGCACCAAGCCAATTCACACCGCCATAGTCCAACAGGGTGAACACACTGTCCAAACAAAACAAAATAAGCATGTTTTTTAAATAGTTTTTGTGGCAGAGTAATCTGACCATAATGCTGTATGTTAGGTGTGAGATTAATTAAACTTGGTTTGCTATAATACATATATTCATAAGTGCACCAGTGTGAAGCACAATTCCCTGCAGATTTGCTGTATATCCATAAAGTGATATATTTGTCATAGTATTTTTTCAGTGGTTAACTAACTGATTAAGACAGTGTCTGGCTGCCACCTACTGGCATAACAATGTAACCTGCAATGAAAGAAGCCCAGGCATGATATTGATGATTTTTTTTTTGTGAATTGCCAATTGCTTTTTTGCATATGATTTTCGGTTAATTATATGAAGTGGGTTGGTTAAGGGCATGATTAGCTGATGTATTATTGTAGGAGCATGTGATTAGTTGATTAATTGTGTGCATGGTTAAAATGGTGGCTCTTAAATATTTAAATGCAATGTGTTGAATGCCTACTAAGACTTGCATATTTGTGCATAATGTTTTGACCCTGGATGCTTACAGAAGGATAATCTTTTATTTATATGCCAGAAACATCATGAGAATTCATAATTTTTGTTGGTTCATGCTGAACTGGTGTTGATAAATGTACTCTTTATATTAATAAGTCAATTCAGTTGATATTGTCACTGTTTTTATGTTACATTGTCTTGAGATCTTTACAGTTTTTGTAAAATGTTTCTTTTTGATTTATTATGAAGGGGCAAATTATAATCTATATAAAATGAAAACATTTACATATATGTAGATTTAATTTGTTTACACACAGTTTGAGTAAATGGGAATATATTATGTGAAAACATGTTTAAGTTTATTTACTTATATGCGATGTACAGTAAAAATGAGCACTAATTGAATATTTGAATGTTTTAAAATATATTTACATTTATAGAAATTGTATATATTTACATATACATAAATGTAATATGTTAAAGGGTTAGTTCACCCAAAAATTAAAATTCTGTCATTAATTACTCACCCTCATGTCGTTCTAAACCCATAAGACCTCCGTTCATCTTCGGAACACAAATTAAGATATTTTTGATGAATTCTGAGACCTCTCTGATCCTCCCATAGACAGCAATGTAATTACCACGATCAAGGTCCAGAAACATAGCAAGGAGATCGGTAAAATAAGCCATGTGACATCAGGGGTTCAACCGTAATTTCACGAAGCTACGAGAATACTTTCTGTACGCAAAGAAAACAAAAATAATGACTTTATTCAACAATTCCTATACAAGTTGTTATTTTTGTTTTCTTTGCGTTATTTCTTTTCTTTGCGGTCTATGGGAGGGTCAGAGAGGTCTCAGAATTCATCAAAAATATCTTAATTTGTGTTCCGAAGATGAACAGAGGTCTTACGGGTTTAGAGCAACATGAGAGTGAGTAATTAATGACAGAATTTTCATTTTTGGGTGAACTATCCCTTTAACAAATATTATAAATTAATATATGGACATATATTGCAAATTAATATATTTACATAGTCTGATATCTAAATGTATTTACATATAAAGAAAATAAATATATGTAAATATTTCCTATAAAAATATATTTACATGTTTAATATATGTGAAAATATTAAAAAGCGGCCAAAATCAAATATTTAAATATATTTTTAAAATACATTTCAAAATATATTTACAGATATTGTATAATTCTGTGTGGGCCATATGATAAACAATAAATAAAATATTGCATGATAATGGTTAAATGATCTCTCTCTCTCTCTCTCTATGTAAGGATTCTAAGATTATTTGCACTGAGAATAATTTATAATTAAGTGCAGTTTAATGCAGCTGACTGATTTATTAATTTGCTTAATTTTGAAATGATAACTTTTCATTCTGGTTTGACTTGCCATTTCAAAGATTAAATTTAAACAATACTACACTTCATTGAAATTTCTGTGATTATTTAACCTTTATCATGCAATAATTTCTTTATCTTATTGACCATGGGTCACATAATATGCTGTCAGGTCACAAGCCTGATTTGGGCCACATGACCACTGGATTGATGTTGGCCACACTCCTCCCATCAACAATCGGCCCTCATATTGTTTGCCGTGATCCACATCATTGTGCTATCATTTTTATTAGACTTCAAAAATAAACAAACAAAACACGAACAAAAACCATCCCCAAAACACAGTCCAAGCAGTGGCAGGACTGTAGCTCACACAGTATGACACAAGAACATGCAGCCAATGAGAACTCTCACTGACTGTATGTACACACATAGCATGCAGTCGATGAAAAATACCAGCCACGTGCTACACAGAATTTAGACATGAAAGCATGCGGCTGCTGATGAATGTAGCAGCCTGGTTGAAATACAGAAATTGGTTCTTGCACTGATGTTTGTGCTGTCCCTTTTTCCATATATAGTCCATGTTTAAAGGGGTCATATGATGTTGCTAAAAAGAACATTATTTTGTGTATTTGGTGTAATCAAATGTGTTTATGCGGTTTAAGGTTCAAAAAACACATTATTTTCCACATACTGTACATTATTGTTTCTCCTACCGTTAAAAAAAAAAAAAGATTATACATGCATAAAATACAGTGCAATCAGTTTTCATTCAATAAATGCACAGCTAAACAGATGAGTTTTCAGTCTAGATTTGAATGTGACTAATGTTTTAGCACATCTGATTTCTTCTGGAAACTGATTCCAACTGTGGGCGGCAAAATAGCTAAAAGCAGATTCTCCTTGTTTTGTGTGAACCCTTGGTATTTCTAACTGACTCGATCCTAATGATCTGAGTGGTCTGTTAGATTTATATTCAGTGAGCATCAGAATCCTGGTAGCAGCGTTCTGGATGAGCTGCAGCTGTCTAATGGCCTTCTTGGGAAGGCCGGTGAGGAGACCATTAAAATAATCTACCCTGCTGGTAATAAAGGCATAAACAAGTTTCTCCAAGTCTTGACTGGAAACAAAACATCTAATTCTTGCAATGTTTTTGAGATGATAGTATGCTGATTTAGTTACTGCTTTGACATGACTACTGAAACTAAGATCTGTCTCCAGAATCACACCAAGATTCCTGACTTGATTTTTAGTTGTTAGACCCCTAGAGTCAAGGTATGCATTCACCATGAGAACTTCATCTTTGTTTCCAAATGCAACGACTTGAGTTTTCTCCTTGTTTAACTGAAGAAAAATTTGGCACATCCAACTGTTAATTTCATCAATATAATAGGCTATATTACATATTGTAATATTATATAATGTTGTGCTCTATCTGTCACACCCACTGAAGGCTCGTCAGTAGATCACACGTGTGCTGATAGCGCTGAAGTGAATTAACCCTGGAACATAACCTGCTCCGGAGCAGGTTATCTTCAGAGAGCAAGTTACTATGGTTACTTATGGCGCTTTTACACTGCATGGTACGGCTCGCGACGGGGCCCCTTTTTGGGGTGTTTC
>NW_015655404.1:50690-58824 GCF_001515625.1 Sinocyclocheilus rhinocerous
AAGGATCGAACGCAACTGTTTTGAACGAGCGCACCTTTTTTTAACAACCAAAACGTTTTGTTGTCTGTTGCGGAAGAACAGACGTTCCTCTCGTTGATAGCAGAGGAGCGGATCCAGTGAGAGCTTGATGGGGCGACGAGGAATGAAAAAGTTCTTCAGGAGTCGCGGCAATAGAGGCGGCGCAACTATAACGACATGTGAATAATCCCGCCCACTCTAAAGCGGTACTGAACTGCAGTGGAAACGCAAACCGAGCCGTGTCGTACCGTACTGAGCCATGCCACGCAGTGGAAAAGCGCCATTACATACCCTGAAAGTAACCTCCGATTTTGGAACCGAAAGCTGAGGTTATCCGCTCGCTTATCCTCAAACATACCCAGAAATGTCACATAACCTCCTTTTTGGAATACCACCCTGACCTTGTCCTCCTTTTTAGCCAGGTACTAATGCAGACAAAGGCAAAACAATATAGATACAAAAATAAATCTACAAACTGTAACGCTCGGCCTTATCAGCCGAGTTACAAGAGTAAAATGGGGTCAGATTTAACTGTGAGAGATGACTAGTGGTTAAAAGAATGAGACATAAAAGGAGGTTGGCTTAAATAGGATTGGTGTATTTACAATGTTCACATAAAATACTTTAAAACAACACGATAAAGCCAGGTATACTCAGTATGTTAAAAGAAGTTTGTTTGTCCATACCCTAAAACAGTCCAATAATCCCAGTGTATTGATAAGTCCAATGTGAGTGTCCTCCAGTGTATATACAATCCTCCAGTGTATATACAATCCACAGAAAGTGTAATCCAAAGTTCATAGATGGTGTCTGGAAAGGTGAGCCCTGAACGTGGTAACTCCTCAATCCAGTTTGGTGACTGTCACCCCGTTTGTTTGTCATGCTGCTCTCTTATTCAGTTGTACTTCCTGCTTCCTGTCATGTGACTAGTCACATGACAGGCCAACCATATAGTTCTTAAAGACATACACAAATGTTAAGAGGAATAAAAATATTAAGAGGAATAAAATGGACTAAAAACATGTAAACCAATTAAAACTCTATGACACATTAAATCATTGTAATAAATAGAGTGGTATAACATGTCTTTTGTGTGACACGCGAAGAATGCCTGTGCCTTGAAACTTTCTTAACTGAAGGATCAAAAGAACGCGCCTGTTCCAAAGCGGAGTCTAGCCATCTTTTTGGATATTGTCTCAAGTTAAAACTGAGCAACCTTTTGGTCTTAATGAAACTTTAAATCTTTCTTGCTTTCCTTAGAGTTTTTTTTTCTGTCCATCAAAGTTTTTTTTTTTTTTCACCCACCCATTTTGGCGGTGATTGTTAATTGCCTATTGCATCTTCAATTACTTGTCCAGCTGATTCAGTTTGATCATCTTTTCTCTGTTTTGTGCCTTGAGTTCCTTCAATGTTTGTTAACCAGTGTTTGAATCTTTAGCACTGAAGATAGTCCAGCCAGGACTGAAACTTTTGTTTTTTTGTACACTCTATTTTAACTCTGGAACTGCATGGTCACTGTGCATTTCCGGTGAGCTTCATTTCAGAATAAAACCCTGCGTCCCAATGTTCATACTATCCATCCTAAATAGTATGTGAGATTAAAATTTTGTGAGATTGAAAGTGTGTCCAAAAGCATTGTATGTTGAAAAGAGCATGAC
Source organism: Sinocyclocheilus rhinocerous (assembly GCF_001515625.1). NCBI lineage: Eukaryota > Metazoa > Chordata > Actinopteri > Cypriniformes > Cyprinidae > Sinocyclocheilus > Sinocyclocheilus rhinocerous. The sequence continues at coordinate 52,367 of NW_015655404.1, forward strand.
AGAAGTCCCCGGATGTCATTGGTGGAGTTTAGACGAGAGCCAATCATGATTTTGTCTGAGCTATGAATAAAATATAAAAATTAAATAATTAATATTTGTATTATCTTATTATGTTAGTGGATATAATAAGTACGTTTTGGCCTAAATTAATTTCTGTGATATTTAAGCCCCATCCTTGCGAGCCGCGACTCATGATTCTTAACTTGTCGCGATAGGCTTCATGAGAGGACTCTCTTTTCATTATTTTCCCGCTTTAGCAAGTTCACTGAATAATGGAAATTCGTTGTATTATTTAATAAACCCGCGAATAAAAATGTGGTGGACTGAGTCTCTGCTGGCTAAATTGGACAGGCGATTTTCACATGAAGCGTTGGCCTCGAGTGTGGCGTGTTGTGAAACGCAAGCCTTAAGATTCACCCTCAGCTTGTGACAGCTGAAATGGATCTTGTGAAATGTGCGATTGCATCGCCGATCACTCTTGAGAAACTTAAAGATGAAGTAAACACACATTAAAAACTGTGGCAGAACGGAAAACTTCGTATGCCACTTGTTTACTTTGTTTACTTTTTCACAACTCAATGACGTAAAGGGAGGCGTGCATATCAATTAATGGGAGAAGCAAATATAGCAAATATAATCACACACCTGGGAGGAGAGACGTCACAAGTGAACACAGTTCTCGTGAGAGTTGGGGAAAGAGAAGTTGAGTTGGAGTTACTGTGTGGAGTGTGGCTTGTGTTCCTGTCGGCCTGACGCTTCCAGACTGGCTGTTTACATTGAGTTCGTGAACGGGCGCAAAGCACCTTCACGCATGAGCTTCATTCAGCCATCCAAATAGGAAAGCCGGTCGTAAAAGGATCATCGTTGAGTCCACTGCGGTTCCTAGACACTCTTCATAAACCTTGTGATCTGCTACACTTGGGTCAGTGACGCAAAAAGCCATTCTCTCACACAAACAATCTAGCACATGCGCACTCAGTCCCACACGCACGTACACATGCACGTGCTATTCAAACACGCACTACCGATGTATTCATTTCATTTAGTTTTTCTAGTTTATCGAGCCTGATTATATACATATATATTGTTTTGTTGATTTGTTTATTTCCCTTACTCCTACAAACTACTTATTCATTGTGTTTTCCTTACATGGACAAATTGGGATTTAAAATGGGACATGTGAATCTGCTGTTGAAAGCCCTGTTACAGTGAACTGTGACGTATCTGCACGTATCTTATGGGTTAAAAAAATATATACCAAGAACAAAGAGAAAATGAGTAGTGGAGTCTGAAATTGTTCTATGATTCTTTTTTTTTTAATTTTTTTTATCTGATCATTTGTAACATTTTTTTTTCTTTGTTGTATTTGATTGTGGCTGTTTTTTTTTATTGTTTGGTGTTGATCAAACTAGTTTTGACTGTTTTTTTGTTTTGGTGTTGTTGAGTAAACCCCTTTTTGTTAATTAAAAAAAAGAGACAAAAGACTGTGAAAATTGAGTTTGTTGAATTGAACAGGTGGTTATTTTAAGCTATCCTGGGTTTTTTTTGGTTTTTTTGGCAGGGTTACACCTGTCTGGCGCCCGGAAAAGTTGACTTAATAAACAATTGATCGAAATATTGACTGTAAATTGTTTTCTGGGGGCCCACCACCGTTACAAAACGTTAAAAAAAAACCTACAAACATGGCGGATGTGCACAACCGACGGTTAACCAAAGAGGTTTAGATAAAGGGGTTTGAGTTACTAATAATCAACATTTAACCTGTTAAACATTTTTATTTAATGTTATCTGTGTTAGGATATTTCATCTACAACAACAATGTGAACTTTTATAAACATCCATTTGGCCATTAACTTTTAAATGCATCATTATGCAAAAAATATGAGCAGAAATATAAAGACCCACGGCTGGCAGATCAACGTGCTATTTCTCTCCAATACAGTAGGAAGTTAAATGAAATGTGGAGAATGTTAACTGTGTGACAAGATGATTGACAGGCCAGTTTATGTGAAACGCAAGCCTTAAGATTCACCCTCAGCTTGTGACAGCTGAAATGGATCTTGTGAAATGTGCGATTGCATCGCCGATCACTCTTGAGAAACTTAAAGATGAAGTAAACACACATTAAAAACTGTGGCAGAACGGAAAACTTCGTATGCCACTTGTTTACTTTCACTTTCATTTCACAACTCAATGACGTAAAGGGAGGCGTGCATATCAATTAATGGGAGAAGCAAATATAAGGGCGAGGCTCACACACCTGGGAGGAGAGACGTCACAAGTGAACACAGTTCTCGTGAGAGTTGGGGAAAGAGAAGTTGAGTTGGAGTTACTGTGTGGAGTGTGGCTTGTGTTCCTGTCGGCCTGACGCTTCCAGACTGGCTGTTTACATTGAGTTCGTGAACGGGCGCAAAGCACCTTCACGCATGAGCTTCATTCAGCCATCCAAATAGGAAAGCCGGTCGTAAAAGGATCATCGTTGAGTCCACTGCGGTTCCTAGACACTCTTCATAAACCTTGTGATCTGCTACACTTGGGTCAGTGACGCAAAGCCATTCTCTCACACAAACAATCTAGCACATGCGCACTCAGTCCCACACGCACGTACACATGCACGTGCTATTCAAACACGCACTACCGATGTATTCATTTCATTTAGTTTTTCTAGTTTATCGAGCCTGATTATATACATATATATTGTTTTGTTGATTTGTTTATTTCCCTTACTCCTACAAACTACTTATTCATTGTGTTTTCCTTACATGGACAAATTGGGATTTAAAATGGGACATGTGAATCTGCTGTTGAAAGCCCTGTTACAGTGAACTGTGACGTATCTGCACGTATCTTATGGGTTAAAAAAATATATACCAAGAACAAAGAGAAAATGAGTAGTGGAGTCTGAAATTGTTCTATGATTCTTTTTTTTTTAATTTTTTTTATCTGATCATTTGTAACATTTTTTTTTCTTTGTTGTATTTGATTGTGGCTGTTTTTTTTTATTGTTTGGTGTTGATCAAACTAGTTTTGACTGTTTTTTTGTTTTGGTGTTGTTGAGTAAACCCCTTTTTGTTAATTAAAAAAAAGAGACAAAAGACTGTGAAAATTGAGTTTGTTGAATTGAACAGGTGGTTATTTTAAGCTATCCTGGGTTTTTTTTGGTTTTTTTGGCAGGGTTACACCTGTCTGGCGCCCGGAAAAGTTGACTTAATAAACAATTGATCGAAATATTGACTGTAAATTGTTTTCTGGGGGCCCACCACCGTTACAAAACGTTAAAAAAAAACCTACAAACATGGCGGATGTGCACAACCGACGGTTAACCAAAGAGGTTTAGATAAAGGGGTTTGAGTTACTAATAATCAACATTTAACCTGTTAAACATTTTTATTTAATGTTATCTGTGTTAGGATATTTCATCTACAACAACAATGTGAACTTTTATAAACATCCATTTGGCCATTAACTTTTAAATGCATCATTATGCAAAAAATATGAGCAGAAATATAAAGACCCACGGCTGGCAGATCAACGTGCTATTTCTCTCCAATACAGTAGGAAGTTAAATGAAATGTGGAGAATGTTAACTGTGTGACAAGATGATTGACAGGCCAGTTTACAGTGACAGGATGTGTGTAATTATGCAACAGAGCAGACCATTAAAGACACAATTGTATGATGTTATAGTATGTCCCAAAGCTTGCCTACTCTTCTACTACACACTCAAAAGTGTGTACTTTTTCTTCACCAAAAGAGTACATATTTTAAAAACCCAAAAATGCAGCGGGTCCACCAGACCCACGAACAATGGCTGAATAACAAAAATATGAACACCACACAAGGGTTAAAATCCAACAGTGGAATGACTACGCTACAGCTGTATGGCCAGATTCAGGATCTTTGGAACCATCAGTAAATATCTGAGTACAATAATGATACTCTTGATCTAAATACTGTTTCACTAAAAATCTTCTGAGATCTTTCTCTGAGGGTCACTTGTTTTAGTTTTTTTCCAGCAAGTGCAGATCAACCAATGGCATTGGGAATAACCATCAAGAAACAGCTGATATCAAGATGATATCGTTGGATTTCAAGATGGCGCCGACGCTGATGGCTGCCTCCGTGGCGTGCTCCGCAGTTGTTTTTATGTTTTTGTTAGTTTGTCCTGTCTTTAGTTATATCCCTGCAATCAGTTTCACCAAAAATCACTCTGGACCCCTCACATCCAGCACACTCCCTCTTTGAACTGTTGCCATCTGGTCGACGCTACAGTGCTCTGAGCACCAGAACGGCCAGACACAGGAACAGTTTCTTCCATCAGGCCATCCATCTCATGAACACTTGACAATAACTGTGAAACATACACTGTTTACTCACTCATACACTTATTTATCTAACACACATACTCAGTCTACATTTCAATTTGCACATAAGATACCTGTACATACAACTGTCTATTGTTCTATACCTGTACATACAATTGTCGATTTGTATATTTTTTATTCCTTATTTTACTTGTTCTATTTTTTATTTATTTGTATTTTTTATTATCTGTGTTTTTTTTGTTCTGTCACTGTCATTCTGTTACACTGTGGAAGCTTCTGTCACGAAAACAAATTCCTCGTATGTGTAAACATACCTGGCAATAAAGCTCATTCTGATTCTGATATTGCCACTGCTGGAAAAGTTTTATAATAAAAATTCCTATTATTTGTGCATAAAAGTCTCTATTGGCGTAATAACTTAAAGAGTGTAAAATAACACTTCAAGATAAAATATAGAATTACGATACTTGAGTAATAGGTAATTCCCTGTCAAATCAACCAAATTGAATTTGATTGTTTTGGGTAATATTAAAAAAATAAATAAATAAATAGTGATAAAAGTATTAAATGTCATGGATGTGTATTGATCCACAGTTTTTTAGAGGGTAGTCAAAAATGTCAATTTTAACCTGATTTGGGGCCAAATAACAGGGTATATAAATGACTTTAGAAAGACAGCACCATCATTATTTTATTTTTACAAAGAGATCAGTAGGTCTATTTCTAAAAACTGTTAACTTTAGCTGCCTTTGTTGCATTACATGCCAACTGTAACTGTTCAAATATGGGAAAAACATCTTCTTGTGTTTTTTGCCCCAAGTTTGCATGTCTGCAACTCAAGAAGTATTAAAGATCCTTTTAGATTCTGGTTCTTTAGAAACTTTTCTTTTGGTATCTTAATTTTAAAAGGCCATATATGGTTCACTCCCAAAGATATGGGGATCTCAGTGTGGTTCCAAGTTCAAATTGTTGAATTTTACCCATATTCAATGGTCAAAAACCAAATGTGGTTCACCTTTCATACGGATGATACTTATTGCATTTTAAAAGGGGAGTTTCTGAAGAATAAATAATATTGAAACTAGAAATGGATCTTGTTTCCATTGCATGTAACATACCTCTCTGAGTGCCAAAAAAATGAATGAAATGGTCAAGTTGATGGGACATTAACTTGCTCTCAAAAGTGTATTTATAAGAATCTATATTTTAATCAGTTTCAGTGAAATTTGGAAGAAGAGTTTTTGAAGGTTTTTTTCACAGCTTCTGGAGTTACCAACAGTTCAGATATGCAGTATCGTAAAACTAAATGTTGCATTGGCATCCCAATATCCCTGGGACTGAACAGGGCCTTAAACATGAACATTTCAAAAGAAAATTTCCATAGGAAAAATAATTTAAACTGATATTAATATATCTTTAAAGGGGTCCTATTATGCTTTTTCACTTTTTGAATTTTAGTCCGTGTTTAGTGTGTATGTTTGGGCATAAAAAAGATCTTCAAACTTACAAATCTCAAAGTCCACTCCAACGGGAGATATTTCTTTTTTTTTTTAAATCCCTTTTTAAGAACTACAACGAACGGCTCGTTAGGACTACAGTGTTTGTTTTCCGGGTTTTGTAAATATGGAAATATGTATGTTACAATTATGAAAAAGTTTTTATAATAAATTGCTCACAGTACAATACTGGACAATGCTGTAATCTGCAGAATTTACACTTCAATTATGAGACTACAGTGTTTCCCATACATTGAATGCGGGTGTTTTTATAACACTGTTTTTCTGAAGGAAACCGTCTGTCTTCAGAAAATTGGATGTAATTTTCATTTAATCTTGCATGAAATGTCTGATAAATCAGTGTTTTTTTGAGCTGCTTTGTGTACAGCCGTTACCGGGGAAACCTTGATCTCTACCACTCCAACAGCGCCTCCTGCTGGCATAGAATGAGTTTGCATATATATGCCGCCTGGGAAACACTGGACTATGGTATAAATAAATTCAACTGTATAACAGTTTCACTGCAATTCATGTTATAATGTTAGAATTAAATAAAAATAAAAATAATACATATGCACTTAACAATAACGTTACCACTCTAATATGTCTTGCAATATCCGTGCGTGCAAAGGTTCTG
>NW_015655404.1:58845-72903 GCF_001515625.1 Sinocyclocheilus rhinocerous
TGATATGGCAATATTGACGCCATCCTTAACTAAACTTGCTGCTTTGGCAAGGGGCGGGGCAGTACTGAAACACCGTCTAAGCTGTTCGCCAATCACAACGCACTGGGACAGCTAACCAATCACATCACATTTAGTTTTTCGGAAGGCGGGCCTTCATCAAACCAGGAACTAATCGAGCCGATTGTGCCAGACAGGGGAGAAAGGTATTGTAATAATGTAAATTATGTAAAAAATAATGCGTTTTTCGAACCACCAAGTATGAGAGCTTGTTCTAGTACACCCCGCAAAACAAATTCAAGACATTGTAAAAGAGCATAATAGGACCCCTTTAACATTTCTTGAGTTACAGCCATGTAAACTTCAGGAAAATATTTTTGGCACTCAGTGAGGTATGTTGTGCGCAATTGTTTTGATAAAGGGAAACAAGATACATTTCTAGTTTCAGTATTATTTGTTCTTCATTCTTCTTTAAACACAATAAGCATCAGCTGTTTGAAAAGTTACCTACATTTGGTTATTGACCCTTGAAAATAGGTAAAATTCTACAATTTGGATACATATATCTGTAGGATATCTATAGGACTGAACCATACAGGGTCTTAAAATTAAGATTACAAAAGAAAAGTTTATTAAGAATGAGAATGTAGAAGGATACTGAGATATCTTTAATACTTTTAGAGTCACAGGCAGGCAAACTTTGGGAAAATAATATCTGTGGCACTCAAGTATTGTCACGCCCCTGGACTCTTTGTGTTGTGTTTTCCCTCCCCAGGTGTGCCGTGTTCCTTTTTAATTAGTCATTCCTTGCACCTGTGTTTTCCCAATCACCCAGTGTTTAAAAGCCCCAGTCCTTTCAGTTAGTGTTTGTCGGTCCTCAAACGTCATTCCATGTGTTCCTGTGTCTCCTACGTTCCCTGTGTGATCATTAAAGACTGTGAATTGAAGTTATCTCCGTGTTTCCTCATTCCTCGCTCCTTGCCTCCCGAGAAGTGTGACAAGTATGCAATTGTGTTGATAGAAAAAACATGACAAATTTGTAGTTTTAACTTTTTTTTTCTTCAAATATTCTTATACAATTCCAAAAAAAATTAAAAACAAAATTTGACAGTGTAGATTGCCCAAAATTAATATGAGAAGCTGTTCAAAATTAATAAGAAAATTCTATAGGCATACAAAATGTTTGCATATACAGTCTGTTGTTTAAATAAACTTATTATTACAAGTATATATTGTTAACATAAATGGTCTTAATATACTGCATAGTACTATATAGTAATTCATTATATATATTTACATTTACATTTACATTTAGTCATTTTGCAGACGCTTTTATCCAAAGCGACTTACAATTGGGGAATACATAAAGTGATTCTTCTTAACCCTCTGGGGTCGAGGGTGTTTTGGGGCCTGGAAATGTTTTGACATGCCCTGACATTTGTGCTTTTTTCAGTTGCTTACAAACATTTGAATGTCTAAAGTTTAATAACACTGTAATCAGCACAAACTGGGCTACAATAATATGTGAGCAGCATGTATTTACGTGATTGTGTTTTTGAGAAAACAACGTTTATGCGTGCTTAGTGAAAAACTACAATTTTAAAGTCACTGAAATAAGGCCATAAAACACATACAGAACATTTGATCACAAGACTTTTGAGAACTGGATCTTGAAGTCTAGAGTTTTTGCTTCAAAATTATGTGAAAATCATCTTACTCACTCATTCACAGAAAACAATATATTGATTTAAATTTTCTAAGACACCTTCTTCACACCTGAGAAGACAAAGGCCTGCATAATGAGCTGCATAATGAGCTGTCAGGTGTGTGGGGGCAGCCCGTGCTGCCCTGGAGAAGAGAGGACAAATATCGTCTAGACAAGAGGTTAAAGTAGAGCATATAGTATCAGTAGCTGCATTCACATCCAGAGATGAGAAATGGGTAGGTGAGGGAAGAGAGGAGGATACGAGAAGAGGAGGGGTCCAAGAACTGATCCCTGAGGAACCCCAGAGACCAGTTGATGTGCTTTGGATACCTCTCTTCCCCAGGCCACCCTGAAAGACCTACCAGTGAGATAGGATTCAAACCAACGAAGTGGAATCCTTGTGATGCCCAGGGATGAGAGGGTGGACAGGAGGATCTGATAATTGACAGTGTCAAAAGCGGCAGATAGATCCAGCAGAATAAGAACTGATGATTTGGAATCAGCTTTTGCCATCCGCAAGGCTTCCGTCACTGACAGTAGCGCAGTCTTAGTTGAATGGCCACTCCTGAAACCTGACTGGTTAGCGTCCAGTTTGTTGTTCGGTGAAAGAAACAATGATACCTGGTTGAAAACAACTCGTTCGAGGGTTTTCTCTATGAATGGAAGGAATGAGACAGGTCTGTAGCTATCTGTAACTGAAGTGTGTAATGTAGGCTTTTTTTTACGGGTTACCCGAGCCTGCTTGAATGCAGTGGGGAAGGTGCCTGTGAGGAGAGATGTGTTGATGATGTGTGTGAGTGCTAGTAAGCGTGTAGGAGAGATTGCTTGGAGAAGGTGTGAGGGGATTGGGTCCAGAGGGCATGTTGTAGGATGGCTGGAGAGGAGAAGTTTTGATACTTCTGCCTCAGTGAGGGGACAGAAGGAGAAGATGGGAGTTTTAGCAGTGGGTGTGGTTGGTTTGACTAGTCGCTTGCAAATATAAGAGGTCATACATACCCTGTAATATTAGAATAGGTACCCGGCCCTTAGTTTCAAAATACTTACAGTAGAAATAATTTGTAATTTTACAGATTATTACTCCTTTATTCCCCAAACTTTGCATATTGTTACCTTATACCTACACGGAGGTACTGAATAGGTACACTGTAATTACAAAAAAGTTACGCTGTAAATTCTGTTTACTTACGCAGTACATTGCTGGTTGTAATCTAAAGCGTTACCAAGAAGGGAGGGGGAAATGGAGCGTAGGTTTCTTCTAATAGTAACAGGTATAGGGGTTGGTGGCACACAGGTAGTAAAATGTAGTATATAATGTAATGAAGAAATGGTCAGAGATATGAAGGGGTTTTACCAAAATGTTATCTGCAATACAATTGTGTGTGTAAATTAAGTCAAGTTGGTTGCCTGATTTGTGCGTGCTTGTAGTGGTAAGTCATAAGTGGTAAGTTATATAAATAGCATCTCTAATATACACATACATGCTATTTTTACGGGGCTGAGAATTGATTACTGATTGTTCTAGTTTTGTCTGCGAAGAATGTGGCGAAATCATCAGCTGTTATAGAAGTGGTGGGAGGGGGTAGAGGGGGACAGACGAGAGAATTTAATGTTTTGAAGAGATTATGTGTGTCTGGAGCGCTGTTGATCTTATTGTGGATGTAGGAAGATTTGGCATTATGGACTTCAGCAGAGAAAGATGAAAGCAAAAACTCATACATACTCAGGAAGTGGTAAGTTATATAAATAGCATCTCTAATATACACATACATGCTATTTTTACATAGGTAAAACTATTTCAATCTATATAAAATTCTATATAAGCATACTGAATGTTTGCTTATATGTTGTTTAAAAAAAACTTGCATATATAAATTAGACATATATTGTTTACATATATGGCATTAACATACATTACCATACAAAAAAATCATCACATAAATATTTCTTATTTATGTATTTAAAGGGAGCTATGACGTTGCTAAAAAAGAATATTATTTTGTGTATTTGGTGTAATGAAATGTGTTTATGTGGTTTAAGGTTAAAAAAACAAATTTTTTTCCACATACTGTACATTTTTGTTTCTCCTCTATGCCCTGCCTTTCTGAAATCGTTCTGAAAAGCGAGGTGTGCTCTGATTGGCCAGCTATCCAGTGTGTTGTGATTGGCCGAATACCTCAAGCGTGTGATGGAAATGTTACACATCTTACCATACTGTGATGCCATGTCCCGGTGCGACGACACAAAACCAGTAAAACCCATTACAAACGAGGCATTTGTAGCATCCAGTGGGGACATAATTACTGATTATAATGACTTATACTGTCTTTTTACTCGTTGTGTTGCATCGCGCCGCGTAAAGATAAAGCCATGTCTGCATTTGTGATCGGAGAAATGATAAACAACAAGCCCTACTGTACACTGCTCAAAATTCGCGTTTGAATAGTCAGTGGCAAATCCTTTAAATATGAAAACGTACTTACAGCGTCTCCACGACATGGCGGTGGTGGTAACAATACTACAGTGAGAATCAAAGTTACGCCTTCTTTATTTGCGTGAACATTTGGGCGGTGTTATGCAAATATTCCCACACAGTGATGTAGACATGTGGGGGCGTGCTTAAACTAGGCGTTTTAGGAGGGTGTGGACGAATCTTAACTTTTATAAAGAATATATCTTTGGGTTTGAGACTGTAGTCTTTGCAACTTTAGGGATCTTACTATTCACGAACAGCTCATAACACTCCAAAGAGAAAGGAAAACTTGAAATCGCATCATATGACCATATTTAAACTAATTTTACTATGAGTACAGTATTTCATATATGATATAAACTCATATCAATTCCTATAATAAGCATACTGAATATTTGCATATTGTCATGGGATGCTACTGTGAGGAGCATGGAGCGAGGAACGAGGAGACGCAGAGTCCAATTCAAACATACATTATTTAATAATATCCTAGGGAACAGGAAAACACACGTAGCAAAGGTTGACATGAATAATTCCAGACAAGGGAGAACAGAACCGGCTCGAACTAAAATAGGGCAGATAACGAGGGGCAGACAGGTGAGGAGGATAACTAATAACAAGGAACAGGTGACTACTAATAATGGGAACAGGAACTAAACCAAATAAGGACAAACAGGAACATATACGTGACACACATATGTTGATTAAATAGATTTGCATATATAAATTAGACATATATTGTGATAAATGTTATCATGTAAATAATTTAAATATATGTATATATAATAATTCCAATATGGGTATTTCATATATGGTATAAACCTATATATTCATAAATTGAGAGGATGTATATATGTGCTAATAATATATTACCTTATATGAAAACATATATTACAACACTATTTGGATAAAGGGACATGCTGTATATGTACATATATTACAGTTCCATATCGTTTCGCTCTATATCAGCATATCTGTGATTACCGACGGCACCGAATCACAGCCATGCATACTCGTGTGATATTGCTCATACAGTATATACACCAACTTATTTTACATATCATCAGACTCACTTCAAAACATTTTTTTTTACCTTGAACTTCACATCAAAATGTCAGTCAATGAAGTTATTTTTTTTAATAAAACATTATATATTATATATATATTATTTATTTATTTATTTCCAGTAAAAAAATCTTTAATAGAATTAATTAAAGAATTAATATGGGTTGCTTTTGCTGCTTGATACTTTATTGGTCATTTTGTGTTTCAGTAGGACCAAGGTTAAGAATACGCTAGCAGTTATTGAAATATAATTAGTTTGGTAACACTTTATAATAACTTTCATTAATAAATCATTAACAAACATTATATAATGCTTATCAGATTATTAATTAATATATATTCACATAGCTAGAAATATGAGATAATGTGCTTGCTAATGTTTACTAATGTACTTATTACACATTACCTAATGATTAACAGATCATTATTTAATGTAAATTGAAATGCTTACAAATGTAATTCAACTTTCAATTCATATGAACATGCACTTTTTAAAAATCTTCAAATGATCTTGACAGATGACTTGCAATTATTAAAAGCTTCATGAACAAAACATTAACAAACACAAATGCACTTTTGAATGCTAACAAATGTCATTAAACTTCAGTTCATATATTATAATGCTCATTTTACATTTTTTTTGTGAAAAAAATAGCTTAATTAGTCATTTTAACCTTTTCAAAACCTATTCATGTTAACACATTAACTCATAATCACAGTTTGTTAAGGTCACACATCTTGTCTCCATTTGTTCTGTAGACTTCTACTATTTACACATCTTAACAAATAATTTATTAATTATTTGTTCATGTTTTTGCAATACCCAATCTCAAATGGAAACTATTCGTCAATTGTAAATGTTTATTAACATTTACTAAATATTAGTACCTTTATGAGCAGTCATTACAATGACAAAAAATGTTCCAAATGAGTGGAATTCACCTTATCTACACATCTTTCCAAATCATTTATGAATCATTTGTTCATGTTTTTGCTTGTCTAAAGTGAAATCTAAAGTGAAAACTATTCATCATTTGTAAATGTTTACTAATCATTTAGTGCAATTATGAGTATTTTACTTTTAGCTGCTGTAACCATTTGTGTAAAGGGTGGTTCAAGTTTAGCTAAATGCTTGCTAAAATATATTCTTGTTCATTTATCAAAAAAATCTAAAATAAACAGATTAAAGCTGTGACGGGCCGAGGAAGACAGAGGACTCAAAGGCAGAGAATTAGATGCAAAGAAAGTTTATTCTCCAAAGGTAACAAAAACAAATAAAACTGTAACCAAAATAGCAAGACAGTCTCTGGGGGTAATCCAACCTCGTTTGGCAGTGTGATGCGGACCAAGGGATTAGAAGATTGCCCAAGACTCAGTGCTCGCCCAGGACCAGCAACCTGAGAGTTGAGTAAGGCAGGCAGAGAGATGAAGTCCTTCTCTCTATGCATCCTGGGAGCAGGGAAGACAGAGGTGAGTGTAACACCAGCGAAAGAAACAACCAGAAACCAGGACACAAAACACATCGAACATGAAACAATCTACTCACAACAAGAACTAGACGGAAGAGGAATATAAAGGAAAGGGTAATAAGCAACAGGTGGGGTAGAGGCAGCCAGTAACCCGCGCAGCCCCACTGCCAGATCAGCGCTGATTGCACCGATCACAAGCTGCCGAAAAAGACATGACACACAGACAGCAGAGGGAGCCAGAGGGCACCCTGACCCGTGACAAAACCGGTTCCCTAATAGTAATAATCTCATCTCAATAGACGCATGTGTTGCACATTAACAAAAGCTTTTAATCATTGTATAACATATTTGTATAACAAATTATATAAAATCATTTGTAGATTTTTGAGAAGTGCATGATAATATGATGAATTAACATTTTAATGACATTTGTAAGCATTTAAATTTATATGAAATAATTATCTGTTAATCATTAGGTAATGTGTAATCAGTTTATTAATAAACATTAACAAGCAAATTATCTCATATTTCTAGCTATGTGAATGTATATTAACGACTCGGTTACGTATGGTAACCCTCATTCCCTGATGGAGGGAATGGAGACATTGTGTTGAAGTCCGACACTAGGGGTCACATTTGGGAGCCCAGACACCTCTGACATCATTGAGAAAAAGGCCAATGACAATTGATGAGCAAATTTTGCATAGTTGGCCCGCCCGGGACATCCGGGTATAAATAGGCCAGTGTGGCATTAGCTCATTCGTTTTGTTCTGAGGAGTCGAAAACACCTCAACCCACTCAGACGCAGTTCAGAGTTGTGGCATGAGGGACACAACGTCTCCATTCCCTCCATCAGGGAACGAGGGTTACCATATGTAACCGAGACATTCCGTTTCCGTCGGTCACTTCGACGTTGTGTCGAAGTCCGACACTAGGGGTCCCTATACGAAACACCACAACTAAAGAAACTGCGTTACGAGTTCATGGGAGTGCAAATGTTGACAAGTCCAGCGTGTCACAACCAAATGCACCTCTCCTTCTCGTAACCTTCTCGTAACCTTCTCGTAACCTAAATCCAAGACTTATGACCTCACTTTTCATAGTTGGAAAAGCCACCATATAAGGCAAAGATCACCTCAGCTGGAGCCTTTTCTATTTTCTAAATAAAAATTCAGATAAAAAGCTGAAAAGTCCTGGTTGATAACGTTGGGAAGCGTTGTCTTTCCCAGTGGAGAAAGAACACTACGGAGACCGCATCCTACCCAACCTGGGGAGGTAATGTGGTATAATGTGGATATACAACCTATGGACTCACTGAAGGGGAGTACTACATAGGTAAGGTTTCTGTGATGTGCTCCGCGTGAGGGGAGAACTACCAAGCACAGAAACAAGACAGATCAGATGTCCGTCTAAGGGAAACACTGAATCCTGATAGGGACAAGGCAGTGGTTAATACACATATGGGGCCACAATAGGAGCCACTACATATGGAGCACTAATCTATAACTAGAGATCACTCAAGGGATCCTACATGTAATAGATTCAAGTAGTGAGTTCCTCCGCAAAATTCAACTACACAAGAAGTGCTAAAGTGATGGAAGGGTAGTCCAGGGTTCATAAGAATAAACTGAACTGGACTCAATAAGCGCAACATTCACCTCAAAAAAGGGAAAGTGCTAAGCAAGCTCTACACCATACCGGCCGTCTAAGTCGAAGAACTAATGTTCAACACCCTAGATGAAACTGGTTCCATTCTCAGATAATAAAATCTGGCAAATGTTAGGGGTAGCCCAACCTGTAGCTTAAGAAATGTCTGCTAGTGAGGCACCGTTCACTAAGGCTGAAGAAGCTGCGACGCCTCTGGTCGAGTGAGCCCTCACTCCCAGAGAGCATGGTAAGCCTCTGGCCTCATAGGCCTTAAGGATAACATCCACAATCCAGTGGGAAATCCTTTGTTTGGAGACAGCATTCCCCTTCTGCTGACCTCCGAAGCAGACAAAGAGCTGTTCAGAAGATCTGAAACTCTGTGTGCGTTCCAAATAAATGCGCAGGGCTCGCACTGGGCACAACAGAGACAGTTCAGGGTCCCCCTCCTGTCTGGGAATAGCTTGCAATATCACCACCTGATCCCTAAAAGGAGTGGTGGGGACCTTGGGCACATATCCAGACCAGGGTCTTAGGATAACGTGAGAGTCTTCTGGTCGGAATTCTAGACACTATTCGTTAACGGAGAGAGCTTGGAGATCCCTCTCTTGATAGAAGTGAGCACAGTCAGGAAGGCTGTCTTCATAGAGAGGGCACCAAGTTCAGCTGACTGTAGGGGCTCAAATGAATCTCTCTGTAAGGCCTGAAGGACCACAGATAGATCCCAAGAGGGGATGAGGCGCGGCCTTGGAGGATTTAACCTCAGAGCGCCCCTTAAATATCTGATAACCAGATCATGTTTCCCTACCGATCTGCCATCTATGGTGTCGTGATTAGCTGCAATGGCAGCCACGTACACCTTCAGTGTAGAGGCAGACAGGCTCTCATCCAGGCCTTGCTGGAGGAAGGAGTAGTACTTTAAGGATTTAGCTTTTTATTTCAGCTTTTAGGGAATCGATTCTTAAAGATTCAATGTTGATTTCTTCAAGTTGATCTGATTAAAAATTTAGAGCTTATACCTTATCAACGGTACGTCCAGCGAGCATTAAAATCAGTATTAACAATTCTGTTCATATTACTTCCTGGCCAACGACAACACAAACTAAATGGTAATCTTATTAATTTTGAGCAAGGTAACAAAGGATCTGGGCAAAGTTTTAACTTTAAATCCACGACCCAAGACAATGATCCTTATAATGAAACAGGATTTTATTGGCTATTCTAGATTACATTAAACTAAGCTAAAACACACACACACACACATACACACAAAAGGTTCAGGAAATGAGTTGCTGCGTTTGCATGAAGTTCCCAAAGTTCTAATACTCGTTTTCTGTGAGTTCTTTAAATTCAACAGGCTTCCTGGATGGCTGCTTGAGGGAATCCCGGGGCTGCGGATTGGCTGCTGACGCTGTCGGTCGATGTCTGACGTATTTCTGGGGATGCCTTCCGGCGATTGGTTGGTTTCCTTGTGACGTGACGATGCGCTGGAAGTTCTTCTCAGATTCTGTTTGCAAAGACTAAGCTTTGAAGATTTCTGCAGTCACGAAGTTTGACGAAGTTTTGGAGTTTTGGAGGATCACTAGCCTGATGTTGCGGCTGTGAGCGCTTTGTAGCGCAATCAATAAGGCGGAAGAGCCAAAGATCCAGAGAGCAAGCAGCAAGCGGAACCACGAAGGCTTTGTGTCCAGTTTTAAGCAGTCTGATTTTGGTCCATCCCATGGCGCGGTCTTCCAATTGGAGGTTGTTGCAGGGCCTTAACCACACCCCATACTGTTCCTTTGTCATGCACGAATCACATGCTCCCCGTGGGGAGTATTTCTGCAAGTTTTAATAACTTCTTATAAAAGTATTATCACCAGAGAATGATGCCGAATATAATTTTCTTCATTCACGCCAATGTTCTGCAAATAAAACAAGCTTTCACCCGATACTAAACTTCACATATCCTACACACATATTAAATGCTTTATCTGCTAAAAGGAAAAAGTTATAAGGCAAAGATTAAATATCATAGGTTCCAATAACACATCAAACAGAAAGCATATTATTTGGGAGTATATTGCTCTAATACTTTAAATTATTTTAAATGATTGTCTTTTAAAATCATCATGCAAGGTTCTGTTTCTTTTGTTGTAAGAGAATGTGCATATATAATGGTTCCATGCATAAGCAATCACGAGGTATATCTCAACTATATGTTGTGAAAGAACTCTTTAGTCCTTGATACAAAAGATCTCTGTTGTCTCCTGATTGGATTAGTTTTTCATCACTCTTCCGATTCTTCTGAGGAGATAACGACAAGGGTTGACAGGAAGTCGACCCAGAATATTAGCGTCATGTAATGGGGTGATTAGTTTAGACCTCATGATGGTTGAGAGGGGGGAGATATTTAGATTCTCCTGGAATATGTCTGGGCAATAGTTCATGTGGTGAATCCATAGTTTATTTGGGTCTGTTCTCGGACAGAGATCCTACAAAGAAAAGCACTAATCCGATGCCATATCTCTGAGGGTCCTTCGCCTGGGAAGAACACCAGTCTATGAAAATGTGCCACTTCAGGTCATATAGCCGCCTCGTTGAGGGAGCCCTGGTCTGTGTGATATTTTTCACCACTACAGGTGAGAGATCTCTGAACTCTTCTTGGTTGCGTCCAGGGACCAAACGTGCAGGTTCCAGAGATCTGGGCGCAGGTGCCTTATTGTGCCCCTACCCTGAGAGAGAAGGTCTCTCCTCAGAGAAATCTGCCAAGGAGGAGCTAATGCCAACAGCACCAGATCTGAAAACCGAGTCTTGTTGGGCCAAAAAGGGGCCACCATCAAGACTTGCTCTCTGTCCTCCCTGACCGTGCACAGTGTCTGTGCGATGAGGCTCACTGGGGGATACGAATACTTGTGTAAGTCCCTGGGCCAACTGTGTGCCAGTGCCATGCCGAGAGAACCCTCGGTCAGGGAAAACCACAAGAGGGCAATAAGTGGATTCCGGCGATGCAAACAGATCTACCTGTGACTGACCGAGTCTACTCCAAATCAGCTGGACCATCTGGGGGGGAAGCCTCCACCATCCTCGGAGCAATACCTGAAGTGAGAGGGAGTCCGCTACACGGTTGAGGTTGCCCAGAATGTGAGTGGCACACCTGGGACCTGAGTCTCTGCTGGCTCCATAAAAGGAGATGGTGGGCCAGTTGTGACATACGACGGGAGCGAACACCGCCCTGATGGTTGAAATAGGCCACCGTCGCTGTGTTGTCCATCCGGATCAACACGTGCTTGTCCTGAATCAATGGCCGAAACCTCCTCAAGGCCAGAAGCACTGTCAACAACTCCAGGCAATTGATATGCCAATGCAGCCGGGGGCCTGTCCAGACCCCGGAAGCCGCACGACCATTGCACACGGCACCCCAGCCTGTTTTGGAAGCATCTGTTGTTACAACAATGTGTCTGGACCCCTTTTCTAAGGGAACCCCTGCCCATAGAAAGGAGATGTCCTGCCAAGGGCTGAAAGTACGGCGACACTCCGGTGTGACTCTCACATGATCTGTGCCCTGGCGCCATGCCCGACTCGGGTATGAAGCCAGTGCTGAAGTGGTCTCATATGCATCAACCCTAGTGGCGAAACCGTGGCTGAGGATGCCATATGCCCCAGGAGCTTCTGAAAATGTTTGAGAGAGACCGCTGTCTTGCGCTTGATAGTCCTCAAGCAATTCAGCATTAACTGGGCACGAACCTCAGAAAGGTGTGCTGTCATAGTGACCGAGTCCAGCTCCATACCAAGAAAAGAGATCTTCTGCACCGGAGAGAGTGTGCTCTTTTCCAAGTTGATCTGAAGCCCCAGTCGAGCTAAGTGGTCGAGGACACTGTGTTGGTGTTCGCACACCAAATCTCGCGAGTAAGCAAGAATAAGCCAGTCATCGAGATTCGTCGAGTTGAGAATGCGAATGCCCACTTCCCTGAGAGGGGCAAGGGTGGCCTCCGCAACTTTTGTAAAGACGCGAAGAGACAGAGGCAGCCCGAAGGGAAGAAACGTCCTGTGTCTTGGAAGGATCGAGACATGAATGTACGTGTCTTTCAGGTCTATTGCCGCAAACCAATCTTGATACCTGACACATGTTAACATGTGTTTGAGGGTAAGCATTCTGAATGGAAGCTTGTGAAGGGCCAAGTTCAGAACCTTCAGGTCCAAGATCGGCCTGAGCTCCCCACCTTTCTTGGGTACAGTGAAGTAGGGGCTGTAAAACCCCCTCCTCATCTCGACTGGGGGACAGGCTCTATCGCATCCTTCGAGAGAAGGGTAACGATTTCCGCTCGAAGAACAGCAGCATCCTCCACACTTACAGAGGTGAAGAGAATGCCACTGAATTTCAGCGGAGGCCTGGCGAACTGAATGGCGTAGCCGAGCCGAAACGGTTCTGAGAAGCCATCTGGAAGGTCTGGGTAGCTGTAGCCAAGCATCCAGAAACCTCACCAACGGCCTCAGTGGAACTACATTCGACATACCTAGGGCAGGGTTCCTGCGGCTTTGCGGGACAAAAGGAACAGCAGCAGAGGATATGAGATCCTTTGGGGTGCTGTGTGTTTTGTCCGCAAGGTCTAGCAAAGAGACCACCCATGGATGCTGGAACCTGGGTTCGCTGGCATGCGTTGGAATGGCTCGATGATTGACCTGTTGCAACAGAGCGTGAAGAGGCAAGAGGAATGCGTCTGAAGAGGCTCTGTTGTGAAATCTCAGCGCCTGACCATCACTCACCCCCTAAGATTACTGTTATAAACATGAGGTAAAGGGGGAGGGTGTTGCTACAATATCATCTGATCATGGTTGTATCTCTCTATTAGTGCTACTGCATCTTAGCGCTGCATTCGACACTATTGACCACGACATTATTTTGAATAGACTAGAAAACGTTGTAGTGGAAGTGCATTAGCATGGTCGAAATCGTACTTCTCTGACCAGCATAAATTCGTAGCAGTGAATGAAGAGGTATCATATCGATCACAAGTGCAGTATGGAGTACCTCAGGGCTCAGTACTAGGGCCGTTACTTTTCACACTTTACATGTTACCCTTGGGAGATATCATCAGGAACATGTTTCTGAACTATCACAAAAACAGAGGTGTTAATTATCGGACCTAAAACCTCCGCATGTAATAACCTAGAACACTGTCTAAGACTTGATGGCTGCTCTGGCAATTCTTCGTCATCAGTTAGGAACTTAGGTGTGCTATTTGATAGCAATATTTCCTCTAAAAACCAAGTTTCTAGCATTTGTAAAACTGCCTTTTTTCATCCCAAAAATATATCTAAATTACGACCTATGCTCTCAATGTCAAATGCAGAAATGTTAATATTGCATAGATTTTAAAATCTTGCTTATTACTTATAAAGCCCTGAATGGTTTAGCACCTCAGTATTGAACTCTTATTGTATTATAGTCCGTCCGCTGCGTTCTCAAAACTCTGGCAATTTGATAATACCTAGAATATCAAAATCAACTGCGGGCGGCAGATCCTTTTCCTATTTAGCGCCCAAACGCTGGAATAACCTACCTAACATTGTTCGGGAGGCAGACACACTCTGTCAGTTTAAATCTAGATTAAAGACCCATCTCTTTAACCTGGCTTACACATAACACAAACACATTTCTAATATTCAAATCCGTTAAAGGATTTTTAGACTGCATTAATTAGGACAACCAGAACCGGGAACACTTC
>NW_015655404.1:76181-77671 GCF_001515625.1 Sinocyclocheilus rhinocerous
TATATATATATATATATTAACTCATATTACAGGTTTTTAAACTAAAGTACCTTTTAAATGCCTTGTTAGCTAATGACTTCATCCTGTTGTATTGTGTTAGTTTAGCAAAAGTATCTTCTGAAGTTTACTGAAGATAAAGATATTCATACATGTGTATAACTACTGTTGCAGTGCGGATTCACAGGCATTGCTCTTGAGTGCTCACGGACCGGCTTTGACATTACAATATGGTGGATGGCTTATGTATATCAGCCCACAGAAATGGCCACTAATAGGTCATTTAGTTATACTTATCTATGATTTTTACCACATTGCTATGCAGTTGCTAGAGTATTATGAGTTGTTTCCAGGGTATTGCTAAATCCCTAAGTTGATGTTAAGGTTTTTAGAATGTAACTAGGCTGTTGAGAGTGGTTGCTAGGACGTTTCTGCCCATTTTATAAGATGATGTGAGTTTTGTTTTGCTTTGTTTTGTTTTGTTTTGTTTTGTTTTTAAATACATTGCTATGTGGTTGCCAGGTTGTTGCTATGCGGTTGCTAATATTATATCAGTTGTTTTTAGCACATTGCTATTGAAATGCTAGAGTATTATGGGGTGTTTATGAGTGATATGAGGGGTTTAGCCCATTACTTGGTTGTTGAGAGTAGTTGCAGGGCATTTTTACTCAGTTTTAAGGTGATGTGAGTTGTTTTCTTACAGTACATTCCTATGTGATTGCCAGGGTGTTGCGAAGAAGAATGTAGTTGTTTTTAGAACATTGCTATCCATTTGTTAGCGTATAATGGGGTGTTTCCAGGGCATTGCTAGGTTGCTAGGCTGTTGAGAGTGGTTGCCAGGGTGTTTCTACCCAGTTTCTAATGCAAATTGTTTACACTAGATGGTGGATCAGCACCTAGAGAGGACCTCTACAGCCCTGAAAGACAGCGAAGATCAGGACAACTAGATGAGCCCCAGAGACAGATCCCCAGTGAAGACCTTGTCTCCTAGACGGTCATCGGGACAAGACCACAGGAACCTGTTGAGTCCTCTGCACAATGTGACTTTGCTGCAGCCTGAAATTGAACTACTGGTTTCATCTGGCCAGAGGAGAACTAGTCCCCGACTGAGCCTGGTTTCTCCCAAGGTTTTTTCTCCATTCTGTCACCAATGGAGTTTTGGTTCCTTGCCGCTGTCGCCTCTGACTTGCTTGGTTGGGGACACAATTTCCAGCGATATCGTCGACTTGATTGCACAGATACCATTTAAACTGAACTGAGCTGGATGATGACATAACTGAATTCAATGATGAACTGCCTTTAACTGAAAAAATTGTGTTTACTATTGTCATTTTGCATTATTGACACAATATTTTCCTAATTAATGCTGGTCTGTTGCTTTGACACAATCTGTATTGTTAAAAGCGTTATATAAATAAAGGTGACTTGACTTGACTAATAGGGATTTCGCCTAGGGCATCAAAATGGCTAGAAACGGCCCTGCTCCTCTCACA
>NW_015655404.1:77783-80809 GCF_001515625.1 Sinocyclocheilus rhinocerous
GGGGACACTTAATTTCCAGCGATATCGTCGACTTGATTGCACAGATACCATTTAAACTGAACTGAGCTGGATGATGACATCACTGAATTCAATGAAGAACTGCCTTTAACTGAAAATTGAGTGTTTACTGACAGCCGGAGTGATGCGACATCCACCTCTCGCCCCCCCCCCCGGAAGTGGAGCTCGGCCTGCCAGATGGTCCCTCCTCCCTGGGTCGCTCGTCTCAGGACCGCTTTGAAGCCTTACGAGGGTTCTTAGTCTCCTGAAGATGAGCAGGCAGTTCCACCTTCCTGCGAGAAGAAGACTGCTGATGGGGCTTCTCTACCGGTCCAACAGGCTGCTAAACCTCAGTAGTCATCGCAGGGGGCCGTCCTCGGCGACGAGCAGTCAGAGGTGGCTGTATCGGGGGTGCAGGGACAGGACCCAACCCCCGCCGAGGCAGGATGTGTTTAATGTTCTCCGTCTACTTCTTAACTGCGGAGAATTGTTGGGAAAATTCTTCCACGGTGTCACCGAAGAGTCCAACCTGGGAAATGGGGGCGTCGAGAAAGCGTACTTTCTCAGCATCCCACATCTCAGCCAGATTGAGCCACAGGTGGCGTTCCTGGACCACCATAGTGGACATCGCTCATCCCGGAGCCTGCGCCGTGACCTTCGTAGCCCGGAGGGCATAGTATGTCGCTGAGCGCAGTTCCTGCAAGACCTCTGGGTTGGGACCGCTCTCGTGCAGTTCTTTCAATGCCTTGGCCTGGTAGACCTGCAGGATGGCCATGGCGTACAGGGCAGATGCAACTTGTCCAGAAGCCGTGTAAGCCTTCGCCACGAGGAACGAAGAGAACTTACAGGCCCTGGACAGGAGTCTCGGGCGGCCCCGCCAAGTGGCGGTGTTTTGCGGGCACAGGTGCACCGCAATCGCTCTCTCCACCTGAGGGACCTCTGTATACCCCCTCACTGGACCCCCATCAAGGACGAAGGAACTGGTATATCATGTCCTGGCTGAGAAGGGGGCCTTCCTCGATTTCGTCAGCTCCTCGTGCACTTCCGGGAAGAAAGGCACTGGGCTGGACGTGGCTTAGAGTCATGCTCAGCACCCAGAAACCAATCATCAAGTTGCGAGTGCTTGGGCCATGGTGGGGGAGAACAGTCCAGCCCGATGCTTTTGGCCAACTGGACAACCACGGCTGCCATCTCAGCATCTGCCTCGGACTGAAACTCAACCCCCGTGGGGGCTGGTTCCGCCAAGGCATCCTCATCAGATGGCTCTAGCCCACCCTCCGATGCTGTGAGTGACAGCATATTATCTGTGTGGCTGGATGTTGGATTCATAATAATAACGTTGTTGCATTCGCCCAAACTGATCTGCCAAAATCAAAATGTGGACAGTAAAAGGAAATTGTCTAATTACCTATGATGCGGGAGCAACCAGACAGCATACAATTCTGCTTAAAGCCTTCCTCAAAAGGATATGTGAGCAAATCAAACAATGATTTGTCCAAAAAAATATAATTAATTCTATTGATATTTGTTTGGTCTAGGTGGTCATCAGGGGAAGACTGGCCATCTGGAGCACCAGGAGTTTTCCCTGTAGGCCGCTGGACAATGTGGGCTGGTCTCAAGGGTGGACTGGCCATCTGGAGCACTGGATGTTTTCCTCGTGGGTCGCTGTACAATGTGGGCTGGTCAGTTACTACATGAATATATAAGAAGGACAGGTCGGAAAGTCCTTTTTTTTTAAATACCATGTCTGTCTACTGGCACAGCCTTGAGCCAGCTGGGGTAATCTTATTTTTTAAGTAGTAATACTTACATTTTTTGAGTATAATATCAGCAGTCTTCTCCAAAGGCGAGATCTTCAAGCAGCTGCCCGACGTCTCCTTTGTGCAGAGGTAAATATCTTTGAATATAAAAACTTAAATAAACCCAAAATGTATTGGTCATACTGCAATCACAATAAAAAGCCTCTCAGGTTACGCATGTAACCATGGTTCCCTGAGAATAGGGAACGAGACGCTGCGTCCTCTAGAGGGCACTAGGGGAACGCCTTCGGCATGACCGGTGTCTGAAGCATAAGTCTAAACACGACAATGAACTTGACATTGGCAGGCAGCAGCCCATGACGTCATAACTGGTGCGGCCGAAAGTATAAATTGCGTCATCCACTTCTTGTCTGAAGGAGATGTATGCAGGGATGCCTTCAGCATGGCCAATGGACACAGCGTGTCGTTCCCTATTCTCATGGAACCATGGATACATGCGTAACCTGAGACGTTCCCTTTCGAAAGGGAACTCTACACTGCGTCCTCTAGAGGGGGCTAGGGCAATGGCATACCAATGCCGCCATGCTGAAGGGATGAGTGCCTTATTGGCTGAGCCAAGACAAGACTCAAGGAGTCCTCACCCCTGCACCAGCAACGCAACCATAGACCAGAACTTCTAAGGAGCGAAGGCCAAAGAGGCTCACAGAGAGCCTAACGCTCAGTTTAGTCAGGAGGCCTGACTATGCTCGCAGTAAATGGCCAAGCTCTAGGGGCGGAGCTCCAATCCTTCTGCTCGACTTATATAGATATCTTAGCTTCTCAAAGTCAGATGACTACACATCATTTAATTCCTCAGAATTAAATGCAGCCAAACAACCAAACAAGTGAAACACGGTCTGGATGTTAAGCTGAAAATCATCAAAATATATAAAATAATCGTGAATAACAGCTTGCAACATATTAATTTTGTTGCAGACCCATATTGCACTCGTTGCCGCGGCAATGCGAGATTCGAGCTGCTCGATTCCATATTGCATAAGAACTTCTACCCGCAAGAAGAAAAACGCATTGCATTGAAGAAAAACCCTCCATCTGCTGTAGGTGAACCAAAAACAACTGATAGCAGCTCTCAGTGATATGTGTCGGGTCCCTGCTATAATAGCAGCAACATTCACAAATGTTTACAGAACAAGCGGGAACCCAGTGTGCCTGTAGTTTTCTCTATTTCTGTTTTATCACGTGATAGAAAGTCTAAGGCCTTCTCAAGCC
>NW_015655404.1:82251-87900 GCF_001515625.1 Sinocyclocheilus rhinocerous
AAAAATAAGAAATCAGGAAGGGGGCCAACACTTTTTCACACCACTATATATATATATATAATGAGAATTTAGCATTTCACCTATAAGTGAAATGGGGGTCACCGTGATTTTGCCAAGTAAGACATGTTCCTGGATCAACATCTTTTGATGATCCTGGATCAACATTATTGTCCAAAAATATAGACTTAGCCCAATCCCTACCCCTAAACATGGCTAGAAGACAGCTGTAGTGCAACGGTCCTCAATGAAACAGCCCCTCCTAACTTTACTTTCATGAGTGTTTGCAGGACTGTTAGGAGAGGTGGATGTGTAGCTGCTCTATTTAAAGATGTCTATCAATACAAGGAAGTGTCATTTGGTCAAGCATTGTCTTTTGAATATCTAGGGATTGTGTTGAAAGGTGCTCCATGCATTCTGTTTATTTACAGGCCTCCAAAATACTCTCCAGCCTTTGTTGAAGAGTTCACAGAAATGCTATCAATGATTTCCTCAGAGTTTGACTGTTTTGCTATTGCAAGGTATTTTAATATTCACATTGATAATGCAGAAAAACAAAACTACAAAAGAAATTATAACTGTTTTAACTGAAGAAAGTTCTGGCACATCCAACTGTTAATTTCATCAATGCATTGGCAGAGGGAGTCAATGGGGCTGTAGTCATTTGGCGATAAGGCTAGGTAAATCTGGGTATCATCAGCATAGCTGTGATAGGCAATTTGGTTCTTTCTCATTATTTGACTTAGTGGGAGCATATACAGGCTAAACAAGAGCGGTGCAAGAATTGAGCCTTGTGGGACTCCGCATGTCATGGACGTCCACTTATTGGTCGAATCTGTCTGACCTCTACATAATTTGGGCATGTGCTAATCGCCTTCCTGATATTATTGATCTTCTCAGAAAAGAAGGAAGCAAACTCATTTTATTTGCTGTCGGAGAGTATCCATTTTGAAATATATTCTTTTACTATCTCTATATTATTTTTTAATAAAATACTGAAACATGACGCTTGTACAAGTTATTCTTTTGCTGATGGTTCATGTGCTCATGAAAAAAGTATATTACACGCCTGCCAACCCCGGTTCTTTAGGTGGTAAAAAAACGATTAAAAGATGCAGTCTTAAAGGATACAGGCGTACATCTGAGCGATAAACAGGTTACAGACTGGATGGCTGGGGAGGATGCTTACACATTACACAGAACAGCGCCTATAAACTACAAACGTAATAGAGTCATGGTGTACGGTATGGATATGCAGTTCCAAGCGGATCTAGTCGACATGTCGGCGTACTCCAAGGAAAATGATCATAATAAATATTTGTTGACCTGTATCAACGTATTTAGTAAGTATGCTTGGGCTCGAACGCTAAAGAATAAGAGCGGGGTTGATGTTACTAAAGCGTTTAAGTCTATACTCGAAGAGGGTCGTGTTCCAAAGAAATTACAGACGGACCGAGGAACTGAATTTTTTAACAAACAATGTCAAGATTTAATAGAACGTTAAAAAGTTGAATGTGGAGATATTTAACCGCTACAAATTCACAACGATACATAGATGTTTTGCAAGATATTATGCAGGGGTACAACTCCAGTTACCATAGGAGTATTAAGATGAGACCGGTGGATGTCGACAAGGAAAATGAAGGCGACGTGTTTCAAAACTTGTATGGAGGAATGAAGAAGAACGCTCATACCGTATTTAAATATAGAGTAAGGGATGTGGTCAGGATTTCAAAAGTGAGAGGACCGTTCGCCAAGGGTTATAAACAGAACTACACCGAAGAATTTTTCACTATCTCCGTCTGTACCCCACGTAATCCCCCCGTATATAGACTGTCTGATTATGATGGCTATGTCTAGATCGTATAACGATGAAGCTCCTAAAGCTCAAGACGGCTCGGGACTTATGGTCATGGCCTGTAAGAGATTGTCTAAACCGCCGGGTATAAGGAGGCGTGGTCATTCGATAAAGAAAACAAAGCGAGGGTCCTCAGTTACGCCCAGAAAACTGTGAAGCAAAACGTTGCGTTTAAGAGATCCGTAAAAACCATATTCTAACATGGCGTTACTGCATCGCATGTCGGGAGAGTGCATCAAGTCCGAGTTGGATTTATTTACAATCCCGCTGACACAGACCATTATCGAGAAAAATTCCTATTTAGAAGTACCGCCTTTATCGGCTATATCGGATTCATCGCCTTTGGAGTTTTTTATCGCGGGAAACGGCAAAGATTACATAGACCTAAATAACACGTTGTTGTTTCTACGTCTTAAAATCACGAGACCTAATGGGGCCGACATCGATGTCAGTCTCGGCGATCGCCTGATATCTCAGAGTTCGAGCACGTATCCTTACCGATGTATCATCGAGAGTCTTCTCAACTACAGCAAAGATACGCTGGAATCTCTTTTCTCGGCGGGTCTGTTTTAAAAAGACACAGCGGGGCAGGTGGATGAGACCGACACTGTGGGTCTTAACGCGGGGCTGACCAAGAGATGGGTCTAAACTGCCAGAAGCAAGGTTGTGGAACTGTTGGTGCCTATTCACAGTGATATTTTCTTCCAAGAAAAATTAATGCTAAACGGCGTCGACATAAAAATACGAATGATCAGAGGCAAAGACGAATTCTGCCTGATGACCGACGAAGATGTGGCCTATAAATTAAATATCATGTCGGCGACGCTTTTTGTCAAGAAAGTGACCGTATCGCCATCCGTGAGACTGGCACACGCCCAGACCTTGCTCACAACTATGGCCAAGTACCCCATAGATAGGGTATGCCTGAAAAATTTCTCCATACCAACAGGGTCCCGCGTATCAAATCAGGAAAATTTGTTTTTGGGGACATTGCCAAAATATATCGTGCTGGCTATGGTGGATAACGACGCGTTCACCGGTACCTACGATAAAAATCCATTCATTGCGATTTGGAGTTCCAAGCAGTCTACGTCGACGGACAACAATTCCCCGCTAAGCCTCTACAGCCAGACTTCGAATCCGGTTCTGCCGTGGGTGAATTTTATCAGCTGGCGACCGCGACTGGGAGACATCTTAAAAACCAGGCCCTCTCTATCAACAGGGATGATTTTCTGAAAGGCTATTTCGCTTTACACCTTTAACCTCACGCCTGACGAAGACTGCGGTCAGCACATATCGCTCATCAAGTCCGGGAATATCAGACTCGAAGCACGTTTCAAAAAGCAGCTGCCGTATACTATTAATCTCGTCGTTTACGCTGTGTTTGACAGCATCATCGAAGTGTCTAACCGCAGACAGGTCCTGCTCGATTACTACTGAACAGAAAATGAACACGATGCAGCTCACCGCTATCATGGACAAAATTTCTTGTAACACTCATTTTCTCTGCGTTCTCCCGAGCGATCAGCTGCCTGAAACCCCGTTAAGGAACTTACCGTTGATGGCTATCATTAACACGCATGCTTCGGACCTGCTGGGGGAGAATACATCATTAAAATTCGTATACATATTTTACAGAGAAATTTAAAGAAAATACATCATTAAAATTCAAACCATTGCCTTCGATCGAGAGACGGTGATTTGAACACGGGTTCATCCGTCCTCAGAGCCGTAGTACGTGAAATTCTCTTTTTGACAGACTTTTTAGAAAGTCGTGCAGGTTCATGTATGCCTGTGCGAGCTCCAGGAGTGGTTTTTAAAGAACTAATCAAATATCTAACATGTTGATTAGGCACCGTAGAAAATGGTATGTTTAATTCGGCAAACGCCTGTAAAAACTCAGACCATCCTAGAGGCCTTCTCTCATCCCGGACCTGGTGTGGCGCCGTGACATTTTTTAACAAATCGAGCATGTGTGAACCTGGCATGGCTTCACCCTTAAACATGAATTCACCCAATTCGTTCCTAGCACTGAGTCCTTTAGCTTTAGACATTTTGTCGAATATGTATCGACTGTTTTTTATGCTTCGTGACGGTACGTTTTTCAGAACTTCGGCTACGACGTCTTCCGAACCCCCATCGTCTCTGTGAGTACAATCGTCTTTATGACCGGGATCGGGATGCGGCAACGATGGTGTTAAAAAGCTACTCTCGCGATCGCCTTGTTTAACGATTGTTAAAAACCTGGTTAGGATGCTTGAGTAAAGTTTAGCCTTTTCACGCTGATCTAAATCGGTCCTGAGTAAAAGATTTCTTATGGCAGTGTCCAGATCGTTCTCTACGACCTGTTGAATGTTCTCACGGGGGTTCCGGACTGCAGCTTTTCCAGCTGGTTCTGGGGGACGAGATACAACTTATCAGCATACTGCATCCTCAGCCCTGTCTGCCCGATATTAAGCTGGAAATAAAAGGTACTGCGACGCTCAGAAGCGGTAAAAGAAAACCTTTGAAAAAGACTGATTGAAAACGCGCTTCTTGGCGGTTATACTTATTTCCTTATTGGCGACGAATTTAATTTCTGCTTTTCTCCTCTTCAGTTTTTGGTACTGCTGACGGCTGATCGGAATCGTACCATAGAGGATGTTTAGAGCTACTTCACAAAGTGCTAAAATGAGATCGTCGTACGCCATCTGTAAAATAAGACGCCGTTGTTTAGGCGTGGCTTTATGTAGCAACTTTAACAGGGGTAGGTGTTTACAAAGCCTGGCGGACATGACGAATGATCACGCGCTCCTTTTTTTCTGGAGGTAGACCACTTGGCGGTCGGAAAGAAACCCCGTTCTGAGTTGATACTGCTCGGGTGTTTTCGCTTTATAATCTATCAAGAGATACCTGTAAGGTTGACTGGTAACGTCTTGATAACACTCCATAAAGCATTTTACATTGTTAGAGTACATCTGACTAACTAACACCATCACTTGATTAGTGTCACGGGGGTTTTTAAACAAAATTAAATAATTAGTGTTCAAGCTGATGGTTCTGCTTGATTTACCTTGAGCAAATAAATTCTGTACAATATAAATAGCGCTAAGATTACGATGATGTACAAACTGCGTGAAGACCCTCTGTACTTCAAGATTGCTGCTAGCTTGATTCATAACATCATCCAAAATCTGAAAATTAGCTTTGTCGGAGTGTAGTAAACGATCATCATTCAGAGATTCAGGTATTCCTTCAACAAATTTAATGTCATACAATTTAAGCAATTCGTCATACAGAGGTTGCAAACAATTGTAAATATATATAATGTTTTTAATTTTTTTAGAAATCATATTTAAACCATTTTCCAACAAGCTCTTTACGAAGTAGGTTTTGCCGCTATTGCTGGGGCCACTGATCACACACGAGAAAGGATGAATAAGTCGAAAGTCAAATTCAGAAGCATCCTGAACCCCTCTTTGCATCATCGAATCAGTAGCCATAAGGAAGAGTGTTGAAATCCAGTAAAAGTCTACACTTATTGTACACCACCTTGAACCTTTTGTCAACTGACTTGTTGTGCAACATGAGTCGCTTTTAATTGCTCGCAATGTTTTCAGAACGAGCCAGGATGTATCGTGTGTCGTCGCGAGACGTCACATAGCCGGTAACCAGACCTATCAGAGTATCTAACCGGATAGCTTGGGAATTTTTAGCGTTCAGAGTTATACCCTTAGCCTTCATGCACACTTTTCCTTTGGCCGTGCAATAGCCATAAGATTTTGGGCCACTATAACAGAACTGTGATGTATTCG
>NW_015655404.1:89355-94569 GCF_001515625.1 Sinocyclocheilus rhinocerous
AGAGCTACTTCACAAAGTGCTAAAATGAGATCGTCGTACGCCATCTGTAAAATAAGACGCCGTTGTTTAGGCGTGGCTTTATGTAGCAACTTTAACAGGGGTAGGTGTTTACAAAGCCTGGCAGACATGACGAATGATCACGCGCTCCTTTTTTTCTGGAGGTAGACCACTTGGCGGTCGGAAAGAAACCCCGTTCTGAGTTGATACTGCTCGGGTGTTTTCGCTTTATAATCTATCAAGAGATACCTGTAAGGTTGACTGGTAACGTCTTGATAACACTCCATAAAGCATTTTACATTGTTAGAGTACATCTGACTAACTAACACCATCACTTGATTAGTGTCACGGGGGTTTTTAAACAAAATTAAATAATTAGTGTTCAAGCTGATGGTTCTGCTTGATTTACCTTGAGCAAATAAATTCTGTACAATATAAATAGCGCTAAGATTACGATGATGTACAAACTGCGTGAAGACCCTCTGTACTTCAAGATTGCTGCTAGCTTGATTCATAACATCATCCAAAATCTGAAAATTAGCTTTGTCGGAGTGTAGTAAACGATCATCATTCAGAGATTCAGGTATTCCTTCAACAAATTTAATGTCATACAATTTAAGCAATTCGTCATACAGAGGTTGCAAACAATTGTAAATATATATAATGTTTTTAATTTTTTTAGAAATCATATTTAAACCATTTTCCAACAAGCTCTTTACGAAGTAGGTTTTGCCGCTATTGGAGGGGCCACTGATCACACACGAGAAAGGATGAATAAGTCGAAAGTCAAATTCAGAAGCATCCTGAACCCCTCTTTGCATCATCGAATCAGTAGCCATAAGGAAGAGTGTTGAAATCCAGTAAAAGTCTACACTTATTGTACACCACCTTGAACCTTTTGTCAACTGACTTGTTGTGCAACATGAGTCGCTTTTAATTGCTCGCAATGTTTTCAGAACGAGCCAGGATGTATCGTGTGTCGTCGCGAGACGTCACATAGCCGGTAACCAGACCTATCAGAGTATCTAATCGGATAGCTTGGGAATTTTTAGCGTTCAGAGTTATACCCTTAGCCTTCATGCACACTTTTCCTTTCCTTTGATAGCCATACGATTTGCGTCCACTAGAGGCAAACTCTGTGATGCAATCGTTGTCCCCTATTTCATCCGTCTGCTCCCCAAATTGTCTCCCAGAGGGGGCATCCAGTCGCCGTCCCTAGACATGAGTCGGTATCGGAGTATAACACCCGGTTGCCGAGTCTGTCCATCAGGTCGTACAACTCCAACCGGGCGTGAGACGTCGTAAACGCCCCTATAAACACGTTAATGTCGCGAGTCTCGCAAACATCCCCTTCGAGACGACAATGCTGTACGAGAGCCACGTCGTCTGAGACGAATGTGAAATATTTCAGGATGTTGGTTTTACCAAAAAGTAGTAATTTGCGCGGAGGGTACACGGTGGCCTTGATAAGACCGTAATAATTCTCAATCGGTTTAAAGTCTCTGAAAATGATCTCGGGGTGACCGATCGGATAGCTTTTCCTATCCTGACAGAATGGATATAAGCTGGTGACATCGACATAACTTATTTTCTCCCAATCGACCATTTTGTGGTACAGATTATAAGCGTTCGTGCGTCCGCCAAAAAGCGAGTCTCTGGGTTTCAGTCTCTCGGGGGCCGAATAAGTACTCATAAATTCTTTCACCGAGGGGTCGGTCTGTTTCATTTTCAGCCACTGACATTCCCATAATATTTCCACTTTTAGCCCGTAGGCATTTTGCAGAATTTCCACTTTGTCATCAAACTGTCTCCTGAGTTCGCCGTAGGGTACGTGCGACAAGGGGTGTGTATGATCGGGGTCGAAGCGACATGGTGGAGACAGCCGAGGTATTCTAAACCGTACTTCGATCCATTCTGTTTGTAGTAGCCGTCTAAAAAGTAATGACCGATCTGCATTTCGCCGTGGTTTAGAGCGTGGTGAATGTCAAAGTTTCGGGTCATTTTTACATATTCCAGCCATTCGATCGAACCATTTGAGTAAGTCTTACTCTGCTGGACGTATATGTTAATATGTGTCAAAGCCAAAGTGCTAGCGAGCGTTGTAAAGTTGAACGGATCAAGTTCGGTACACTCTATGAACGCTTCTCGGTATTTCATGCAAGCATCCCAGCGCCATCGGAATGAAACTGTAACTATCGATGTATCGCTGAGCAAAGGCATCGTCGTACATGAAGATTAATTTACATCCTTGCATGATGATGTCGACCGTAAGCCCCACTTTGCAAAAATACTCCAGAATTAGGAAGGAGTCGAATCTGGACGCCTAATGGGCTATGAAACAGTATCCTTCCACCACAAATTTCTTGCCTTTGAAAGTGATCGCACAGACGAAATTAGCGACGTGCTTGCCATTTTCATAGCGTGTTTCAAAGTCATAAAATATATATTTTTTGCTAGGGCCCTTGGGAGCTTGGGGTTGTATGAAGCATCTATGTACCCCTTGGACCAGTAGATCCTCACGGCAATGAATGCAACGGACAGGAGCGCATTGATGTTGTTTGTCGGTGAATCCTGTAATAGCTTGCAATATTTTATAACATCGCACGGTATCTTTTCATGGCCTGGGGGTATCTTCTTATGTAAAATATAAATATAAAAAATATAAAACCATACAGCGTTAATAATGGAATTGAGTACGAGATTAACTTAGAAATAGCGCTGTGCAGATATCGTCAAAATTATAGTCTAATACTGATAATAACAAATCGGCAACATTAAAAATCGCTGGTATTTACATCATTAAAACCAGCAACAATAAAAACATTATAGAGCAGTTATCTCCTCATTATAAAATTATTTAGATTCATTTTATGAAGACCAAAAGTCTTCTCTCATGCAACAGCTCGCGGACCGTGTCGTGAACCGTCACAAATTTTTCGCAAACTGTTGTTCGCAATTGACGTAACCCGTTCGTCACGTCATCAATTTGATTCGCATTCGTAGCCAGGTCGATATCGTCCAATTTATTAATTATTTCATTAAGAAGTATTTAATGCCTTAGGCTCGCCGACCTGAGTTCATCACCAACCGTTCCTGCATCCGCATCCACGATCGACGCTTCTTCTTCTTCCCCAGCATACGGTGTCTGACTCCTTACCGTCTCGCTCGCTGCTAAATGTCACTCCGTCCCACGCTCGTACTTGCGTGTTTGACCTGAGTTCTACATCATCCAATTCTTTGTGTTCTTTGTCTGAAAACAATAACATGATTAGGGAAAAATAAAATGTAATATGAGCGGTACTTCTACGACATAACTTACGAAATAAATTTAAAATATCTTGTAGCTGAAAAGCTAAATAAAAATAAATAAACCAAAATATTATGACCAAATAAGTCAAATTATTAATAATAATAATAATAATAAATGAAAATTACTATTAAGAATAAATAATTCAAACTATTCTGAATAGTCAAGGCAATGGCGTAGCGTGTCAAGTTTATTTATGTAGAGCATTTCATAGACAGTGGTAAATAAAAGGAAGTGAAATATTCATAAAAATAATCACAACGATAAAACAGGGAATTAAAAACTTTTACAATGATTTAAAATTAAAACCGTTAAGAATAGTGAAACATTATACATAAATTAAATAGTCAAATTATGAATAAGCCAAATGATTTTATGAATACATAAGAAATAAATAATTGTCAAATTATTATGCAAAACGTACAGTGCTACACTCAGGAAACACCGTCTGACAGGTTCATATACATTACAACTCATCAATATTCATATTTACCTCAAAAAGATGATTTTATTAAGTAATACCAGCTATACAGTGCTCAGGAAACGCCGTCCAGCAGTTTCATGTACATCTGAGCTCATGAAATGGCTTAATTCCACGGAAAGTCTGTGGAGGCCCCGTCAAATAAGTTACAGCTGTCACTTGTCACATGCCCACCCGTAACTTATTTGACGGGGCCTCCACAGGCTTTCCGTGGACAATGCATTAACAAGTCATAATTTAAGTTTATAATAATTTTATTATGCAAAATGGGGATGGGCAGTATTTATGATACATGTATTTCAAATACGTATTTCAAATACAAAATAGTATTTTGTAATTTGTATTTGATAGGGTTGATGAAAATGGCTTCGTATTTTGTATCAAAATACTTTAGAGTTTTGTATTTTTGTAGTTTTAAAATACTGTAAAATACTTTGTAAGAAGTCTACATGATGACATCATAAAAATGCGGCCTCTGATGGGTGCCTACTCAATAGGCTAGTTTGCCCAGACTTGTTGACCGGCAGTTCCGTGTGCATCGGCGCTCGTAAAATGGCTTAATTTGCATAAAAACGACTCGACCACCTCTAACTTATTTGACTTGTTTTTTTTTTAATGGGATAGATTGTACGTGGGACGTCCAGGATCTCGGCTTCTGGACGAGCTGTCCCGCTCAAACCCTGTTCCGTGGCTAATCTGGACACGCCCTGTCTATGCTGTGAATTGCGAAAAGATCCGAGAAACTCGAAATTTTACACTACCCTAAAAGGGGTTAGGGCATCAAACCACGAAGCGCTTAATAGGTGGTAGGTGGGAAAGCTGTCCGTGGGATGCTGCGCCACGCCCCCTAGGTGATTTTTCCCGGCCCCGACGACTGCCCGGGCGCCGAGGGGAGGCCCGGCGGCACACACCGAAGGCGTCGGCTAGATCCTGGGGCCCCCAGGGGCCCTGCGGAACGGCCCTCCGTTTTAGTGCATTTTGTTGCAATCTGTCAATCGGCCACAAGCAGGCAGGCTCCTAGCCATGGACAGCCTATTCATCCCCCTTACCACCTATGTGACCACGAAAACCACGAAAAGCCCCCTGACCACCTATGTGACCACGGAAAGCCTATTAGTCCCCCTTACCACCTATTTGACCTATTTGACCATATTTGTCCCCCTTTCCACCTATTTGACCACGGAAAGCCACAAACTGCCTGTTCGTACCCCTTACCACCTATTTGACCACGGAACGCCTATTAGTCCCCCTTACCACCTATTTGACCACGGAACGCCTATTAGTCCCCCTTACCACCTATTTGACCACGGAACGCCTATTAGTCCCCCTTACCACCTATTTGACCACGGAACGCCTATTAGTCCCCCTTACCACCTATTTGACCACGGAACGCCTATTAGTCCCCCTTACCACCTATTTGACCACGGAA
>NW_015655404.1:97373-99591 GCF_001515625.1 Sinocyclocheilus rhinocerous
ATTGCTATAATTTTTAACAGTTCATGTTAAGTTTGTGTTCGTTTTAGTAGCCTAGGCTAAATAGTTTACCAATTTACATAATGTTCTTAAACTATTATACCAAGCAGCAGCCCCACAATTAACGTTAGCTTGCTACTTTCAGCCTATGTTAAGTTCGTCGGTTGTACACGAAAAAAATAATAATACAGCGTTTCAGTGTTGTACATTACATTTTAATGCCACGATATTGGTGTAATGGTCTAAACTCACATGGAGCAGCAGCATTTACTGTGAGCCGCTCTGAGACACGGATATGACCGCGTGTGAAAGAGCATAGCAGAGCTGCAAACGGCAGCGTGTGTGTATTGTAAAACCTTTCTATGGCAAGCCTGTGGAGGCCCCGTCAAATAAGTTACAGCTGTCACTTGTCACTTGCCCACCCGTAACTTATTTGACGGGGCCTCCACAGGCTTTCCGTGGACAATGCATTAACAAGTCATAATTTAAGTTTATAAACATTTTATTATGCATAACGTACAGTGCTACACTTGGGAAACACCGTCTGACAAGTTCATATACATTACAATTTTATTTCTCCATTTCTGAATATGATACAGCATTCTCTCTGGTGTCATTTTAAAGCAGAGATTATCAGCTTTATAATGATGTAAATTATTAAATAATAGACCATTAATTGGCTGAATGAAACTTAATTTGGTACTGTCAGATTTCCATACTTTCAAAGGCCTCACTCAAGCACCAAAACAGCTGAATTTGAGCTTTTATTTCTCCATTTCTGAATAAGATACAGCATTCTCACTGGTGTCATTGTAAAGCAGAGTTGTTGTGGCTTATAATGATGTAAATTATTAAATGATAAACCAATAATTGGCTGAATGAAACATAATTTGGTACTGTCAGATTTCCATAGGCCTCGCTCAGGCACCAAAACAGCTGAATGTGAGCTTTTATTTCTCCATTTCTGAATAAGATACAGCATTCTCTGTGGTGTCATTGTAAAGCAGAGTTGTTGTGCTTTATAATGATGTAAATTATTAAATAATAGACCAATAATTGGCTGAATGAAACATGATTTGGTACTGTCAGATTTCCATACGTTCCAAAGGCCTCGCTCAAGCAACAAAACAGCTGAATTTGAGCTTTTATTTCACCATTTCTGAATAAGATACAGCATTCTCTCTGGTTTCAATTTAAAGCAGAGATTATCAGCTTTATAATGATGCAATATATTTAATTATAGACCAACAATTGGCTGAATGAAACATAATTTGCTACTGTCAGATTTCCATAGGCCTCGCTCAGGCACCAAAACAGCTGAATTTGAGCTTTTATTTATCCATTTCTGAATGAGATACAGAATTCTCACTGGTGTCATTTTAAAGCATAGATTATCAGCTTTATAATGATGTAAATTATTAAATAATAGACCAATAATTGACTGAATGAAACATAATTTGGTACGGTCAGATTTCCATACTTTCAAAGGCCTCGCTCAAGCACCAAAACAGCTGAATTTGAGCTTATTATTTCTTTAATAATCGGCTGAATGACACATAATTTGCTTCTGTCGGATTTCCAAACAAAGACATTTATCTTTAGATATTTTATTAGATATTTATCTTATATTTTATTTATTTATCACATTCTTATTGGAGGCTTACATTTATTTAATATATAAATATATGATCTTTTGCAGATTTTTAAAGGTACAAAAAAGAAAAATGAGTGACACTGATGACAGTGGGGTGGGGATTCCTGGTTTCAACAGTACTGTAAGTACAATATAAAACAATGAAAATTAATTTAACAAAATTAATGGAACTTATTATACAACATGTCACATTTCATTGCTTTGTTTTTTTTTCTATGTTGTTTGCCCCAGGCAACCACCGTGATCCTCACAGCCTCTGTAAGTTTTGTATACTTGTCATTAAGTTGTTCATATACTTTTAGACAGTGAATATTATGTGTTTTGAGGTGAGACAGTTGTTGTGGTGTGGTCTTTTGAAGGACACCCATGAAAGCACCAGTGAGGATGATGCAGGTCTTGGCCCTCCACCTCCACCTCCATCACCACCACCTCCACTTTCCACTTCCTCTTCCCCACCATCTTCCCCGTCACCTTCCCCTTCCTCTTCACCTCCATCATTGCCATCTGAAGAAGTAATGTATTTCTAAAGCACTGAAGTATAGTTGAAACAATCAGTTCAATCAGTTC
>NW_015655404.1:101675-107848 GCF_001515625.1 Sinocyclocheilus rhinocerous
GCCACCTTCATCTCCACCACCTCCGCCACCTCCAGCTCCATCACCACCACCTCCACTTTCCCATTCCTCTTCCCCACCATCTTCCCCGTCATCTTCCCCTTCCTCTTCCCCACCATCTTCCCCGCCACCTTCATCTCCACCACCCCCACCACCTCCATCACCTCCACCTTTGCCATCTGAAGAAGTAATGTATTTCTAAAGCACTGAAGTATATTTGAAACAATCAGTTCATAGCTCTTACATTTAATAGGCTATGTCTTTTTTGCCTAAAACTGCAAATTCAGTCAAGGGATTCAAGATTTAAATTGCTTTATTGCCATGGAAACAAACACCATACATGGTTTCAAACAAACACATTTTGTTTGTTCTTCTTATTATTTTTATTATTATTATTATTGATATTGAAATTTATATCTAAAATTAGATTTCACCAGTATTGTTTGTTAATTTTGTATTTGCTTTTTCCTTCTCTCTGGTACTTTGCCGATGACGAGGCAGAGAAGGACTGATTTTTTCCTTTATTTGTAAATTATTTATATTTATAATTTACTAAATAAATATTTTTACTTACCTTAACTATGGACTCAGTTGTTATTTCATTTTACTTTATGGATATGTGTGTACAAACTTCAACAAGTTCAAAAAAATGTGATTGGTTTTATCCTGTTTTAATTTAATATTACTAACTGTTCATTTGAACTTTTAATGTTACACCTAATTGATCAATATTTGAAGTCTTATATTTTAATAAACACACACACACACGCTTCCTCCCGATAGTCAAGTTTGATCGTCTTCTCGGCGCTCCACCAGGGCCCGCGAGGAGCCTTGGCGGGGCCGATCCGAGGACCTCACTAAACCATCCAATCGGTAGTAGCGACAGGCGGTGTATACAAAGGGCAGGGACTTAATCAATGCAAGCTTATGACCTGCGCTTACTGGGAATTCCTCGTTGATGGGAAATAGTTTCAATCCCCAGTCCCGATCACGAGCGGGGTTCAGCGGGTTACCCGCGCCTCTCGGCGCAGGGTAGACACACGCTGATCCGCCCATTGTGGCGCGCGTGCAGCCCCGGACATCTAAGGGCATCACAGACCTGTTATTGCTCCATCTCGCGTGGCTGAACGCCACTTGTCCCTCTAAGAAGTTGAACGCCGACCGCACGGGGCCGCGTAACTATTTAACAAGCCGGAGTCTCGTTCGTTATCGGAATGAACCAGACAAATCGCTCCACCAACTAAGAACGGCCATGCACCACCACCCACAGAATCGAGAAAGAGCTATCAATCTGTCAATCCTTTCCGTGTCCGGGCCGGGTGAGGTTTCCCGTGTTGAGTCAAATTAAGCCGCAGGCTCCACTCCTGGTGGTGCCCTTCCGTCAATTCCTTTAAGTTTCAGCTTTGCAACCATACTCCCCCCTGAACCCAAAGACTCGTGGTTGTCCAGCAGTTTCATGTGCATCGGAGCTCGTGAAATGGCTTAATTTGCATAAAAATGCACTGTCCACGGAAAGCCTGTGGAGGCCCCATCAAATAAGTTACGGGTGGGCAAGTGACAAGTGACAGCTGTAACTTATTTGACGGGGCCTCCACAGGCTTTCCGTGGACAGTGCATTTTTATATTTTGTTTGTTCTTCTTATTATTTTTATTATTATTATTATTGATATTGAAATTTATATCTAAAATTAGATTTCACCAGTATTGTTTGTTAATTTTGTATTTGCTTTTTCCTTCTCTCTAGTACTTTGCCGATGACGAGGCAGAGGAGCACTGATTTTTTCCTTTATTTGTAAATTATTCATATTTATAATTTACTAAATAAATATTTTTACTTACCTTAACTATGGACTCAGTTGTTATTTCATTTTACTTTATGGATATGTGTGTACAAACTTCAACAAGTTCAACAAAATGTGATTGGTTTTATCCTGTTTTAATTTAATATTACTAACTGTTCATTTGAACTTTTAATGTTACACCTAATTGATCAATATTTGAAGTCTTATATTTTAATAAACACACACACACACGCTTCCTCCCGATAGTCAAGTTTGATCGTCTTCTCGGCGCTCTGCCAGGGCCCGCGAGGAGCCCCGGCGGGGCCGATCCGAGGACCTCACTAAACCATCCAATCGGTAGTAGCGACAGGCGGTGTATACAAAGGGCAGGGACTTAATCAATGCAAGCTTATGACCTGCGCTTACTGGGAATTCCTCGTTGATGGGAAATAGTTTCAATCCCCAGTCCCGATCACGAGCGGGGTTCAGCGGGTTACCCGCACCTCTCGGCGCAGGGTAGACACACGCTGATCCACCCATTGTGTCGTGCGTGCAGCCCCGGACATCTAAGGGCATCACAGACCTGTTATTGCTCCATCTCGCGTGGCTAAACGCCACTTGTCCCTCTAAGAAGTTGAACGCCGACCCGGCAGCAGGACACTCTGAGCTATCAATCTGTCAATCCTTTCCGTGTCCGGGCCGGGTGAGGTTTCCCGTGTTGAGTCAAATTAAGCTGCAGGCTCCACTCCTGGTGGTGCCCTTCCGTCAATTCCTTTAAGTTTCAGCTTTGCAACCATACTCCCCCCTGAACCCAAAGACTCGTGGTTGTCCAGCAGTTTCATGTGCATCGGAGCTCGTGAAATGGCTTAATTTGCATAAAAATGCACTGTCCACGGAAAGCCTGTGGAGGCCCCGTCAAATAAGTTACAGCTGTCACTTGTCACTTGCCCACCCGTAACTTATTTGATGGGGCCTCCACAGGCTTTCCGTGGACAATGAATTAACAAGTCATAATTTAAGTTTATAATCATTTTATTATGCAAAACGTACAGTGCTACACTCGGGAAACGTGGATTTTGGTGACTTTCAACACTGCATGCCCACCCATAACTTGTTTGAAGGGGCCTCCACAGGCTTTCCGTGGACAATGCATTAACAGGTCATATGTCATAAGCGCTGCAAGTGCCCACATGCAAATTATTTGACGGGTGCCTTCACAATGGGATAAGTTGCAAGTGTCAGCGGCTCCCGGAGGCCCGAGGGGCCTCCAGTTTCACAAGAAGTTGCGTCACTCGGCCCCCAATGACATACTGAGAGGGCAAGGTCGGGAGATGCCAAGAAATATATTTCTTTGCTCTCCGTACAACTCTCTGTCTCTCATAGGCCTCTGTTGGGTAAGGGCCTGTGCAGCAGCTACTTTCTCAGTGCCCGATTGGCTCGGGAAGCGTCCAGGGCCACGAAACTCAGGGACCCGATTCGGGGGGCCCTGACAGTCCCCCGTGATGAATCTCGGGGCCCTGCGACCTTCGTGACCCCTGCGTTTCCCACGTGCCACCCCCAACTTATTCAATGGAAACTCCACAGGTGGTTCGCGGTCAAGGGGGTCTTTTTCGGCCGATCAGGCAGGTGCGGACACGGAATGCCGGACGCTGTCCCGGGGGACCGTGACGTGACGTATATGTCAATTTTGGGGCGATCGGACCTTTCTGTACGCTGTCCGAGAAACACCTATGAAAACGAATGGAATAAGTTGCACGTGTCAGCAGCCCCCGGAGGCCCAAGGGGCCTCGAGTTTCACGAGGAGTTGCGTCACTCGGCCCCCGACAACATACCGAGAGGGCTAGGTCAGGTGATGCCAAGAAATATTTTTCTTTGCTCTCCGTACAACTCTCTGTCTCTCATAGGCCTCTGTTGGGGAAGGGCCTGTGCAGCAGCTATTTTCTCAGTGCCCGATTGGCTCGGGAAGCGTCTAGGGCCACGACGCTCCGGGACCCGATTGGGGGGGCCCTGACGGTCCCCCGTGATGAATCTCGGGGCCCTGCGACCTTTGTGACCCCTGCGTTTCCGACGTCCCACCCGCAACTTATTCAATGGAAACTCCACAGGTTGTTCGCGGTCAGGGGGGGTCTTTTTCGGCCGATCGGGCAGGTGCGGACACGGAACGCCGGACGCTGTCCCGGGGGACCGTGACGTGACATATATGTCAATTTCGGGGCGATCGGACCTTTCTGTCCGCTGTCCGAGAAACACCTATAAAAATGAATGGAATAAGTTGCACGCATCAACGGCCCCCGTTCGGCCCCCGGGGGTCCTAGGGGCCCCAAACTTCACGTGCCGGTAGCGTAGGGGCCCCCGAACAACATATCGCGCAGACAAGCGTCTATCCCGAACACAAAGCCATTTGTGCACATTTGGCAAAGATCTCTCTCATAGGCCTTTTCGTCACATAGCCCCTATGACCCTCTCGAATGAATCGAAGTGCCCTGATGTGAAAAGTTGGCTGAACTGCAGAAACGCACGCTTAGAAGCGATCTAGGACTACGAACCTCTGGACCCCGGGTCGGGGGCCCCTAGGCTACCGCCGTACCGAATTTCGGGGCTCTGCGAACTTTTGACCCCTGCGTTTCTCACGTCCCACCCGCAACTTATTTAAATGGGAACTTCACAGGTGGTTCGCGGTCAAGGGGGTCTTTTTCGGCCGATCGGGCATGTGCGGACGCGGAACTCCGGACGCTGTCCCGTGGGACAGTGACGTGACGCATATGTCAATTTCGGGCCAATCGGACCTTTCTGTCCCGCTGTCCGCGAAACACCTGAAAACGAATGGGATGAGTTACACGCGTCGTACACCGTCACGCACAGGGCACGCCGTCTGGCAAGTCGACATGCGTCACGACTCATCGATATTCATATTTACCTTTAAAAATGTCTTTGCATGGAAACTGACACCCGTGACTTATTTGACGGGACCTCCACAGGCTTTCCGTGGACAATGCGTTAATAGGTCATATTTCATGAATGCGATGATTTCATTGACAAATACCTACAGTACAGTGCTCAGGAAACACCGTCTGGCAGTTTCGTGTGCATCGGAGCTCGTAAAATGGCTTATTTAGCATAAAAACGCACTGTCCACGGAAAGCCTGTGGAGGCCCCGTCAAATAAGTTACGGTGGGCATGCACCCACACGGGTGAATGTCACCAAAATCCAAATTCCAACATCAGCAAGTGACAGCTATAACTTATTTGAGGGGGCCTCCACAGGTTTTCCGTGGACAATGCATTAATAGGTCATATTTCATGAATGCGATGATTTCATCGGCAAATACCTACAGTACAGTGCTCAGGAAACACCGTCCGGCAGTTTCGTGTGCATCGGAGCTCGTAAAATGGCTTATTTTGCATAAAAACGCACTGTCCACGGAAAGCCTGTGGAGGTCCCGTCAAATATGTTACGGGTGTCACTTGACCACCTCTAACTTATTTGACTTGCTTTTTTTTTTTAATGGGATAGATTGTACGTGGGACGTCCAGAATCTCGGCTTCTGGACGAGCTGTCCAGCTCAAACCCTGTTCCGGGGCTACTCTGGACACGCCTTGTCCATGCTGTGAATTG
The DNA here is from genome assembly GCF_001515625.1 of Sinocyclocheilus rhinocerous. Taxonomy (NCBI): domain Eukaryota; kingdom Metazoa; phylum Chordata; class Actinopteri; order Cypriniformes; family Cyprinidae; genus Sinocyclocheilus; species Sinocyclocheilus rhinocerous. The sequence goes on from NW_015655404.1 coordinate 107,070, forward strand.
CAACAAGATCCGAGAAACTCTAGATATATCCACTTCCCTAAAAAGGGTTAGGCCATCAAATCCACGGAGCGCTTAATAGGTGGTAAGTGGGCAGGCTGTCCGTGGGATGCTGCGCCACGCCCCCTAGGTGATTTTTCCTGCCCCCGACGACTGCCCGGGCGCCGAGGGGAGGCCCGGCGGCACACACCGAAGGCGTCGGCTAGATCCTGGGGCCCCCAGGGGCCCTGCGGAACGGCCCTCCGTTTTAGTGCATTTTGTTGCAATCTGTCAATCGGCCACAAGCAGGCAGGCTCCTAGCCACGGACAGCCTATTCATCCCCCTTACCACCTATGTGACCACGAAAAGCCTATTCATCCCCCTGACCACCTATGTGACCACACACGCCGAAGGCGTCGGCTAGATCCTGGGGCCCCCCGGGGCCCTGCGGAAAGGCCCTCCTTTTTAGTGCGTTTTGTTGCAATCTGTCAATCAGCCACAAGCTGGCAGGCTCCTCGCCACGGACAGCCTATTCATCCCCCTTACCACCTATGTGACCACGAAAAGCCTATTCGTCCCCCTTACCACCTATGTAACCACGAACTGCCTATTCGTCCCCCTGACCACCTATGTGACCACGAACAGCCTATTCGTCCCCCTAACCACCTATTTGACCACGATGGGCCCCTAGGCTACCACCGTACCGAATTTCGAGGTCCTGTGACCTTTTGACCCCTGTATACCCAACATCCCACTTGCAACTTATTCAATGGGAACTTCACAGGTGGTTCGCGGTCAAGGG
>NW_015655404.1:107876-110696 GCF_001515625.1 Sinocyclocheilus rhinocerous
GGGCCCCTAGGCTACCACCGTACCGAATTTCGAGGTCCTGTGACCTTTTGACCCCTGTATACCCAACATCCCACTTGCAACTTATTCAATGTGAACTTCACAGGTGGTTCGCGGTCAAGGGTTTTTTTTCCGGCCGATCGGGCAGGTTTGGACATGGAACTCCGAACGCTGTCCCGAGGGACCGTGACGTGACGTATATGTCAATTTTGGGGCGATCAGCCACCGTCACATTTTTAGGAACAACGTAGAAACTCGAAATTTTGGATCTCACATCGGGGCCCCCCCGGCTACCCTCGAATCGAATCTCGAGGTCCTGTGACCTTTTGAAGCTGAGTTACACATACGTCCCACTTTGACAAAAAACAGGCGCTCCACGGGCATGAGGAAGACTACGGTGAAGTTTAGGTGGTTAGGGGTCAAAATAGGCGCTCCGCGGTCATTTAGGTGGTTAGTGGGCAAAATAGGCACTCCGCGGTCCTTCAGGTGGTTAGTGGTCAAAATAGGCACTCCGCGGTCATTTAGGTGGTTAGCGGTCAAAATAGGCACTCCGTGGTCATTTAGGTGGTTAGTGGTCAAAATAGGCATTCCGCGGGCATGAGGAAGATTATGGTGAAGTTTAGGTGGTTAGGGGCCAAAATAGGCGCTCCGTGGCACTGAGGAAGACTATCATGAAGTTTAGGTGGTTAGGGGTCAAAATAGGCACTCCGTGGCACTGAGGAAGACTATGAAGAAGTTTAGGTGGTTAGGGGCCAAAATAGGCACTCCGTGGACAATCAAATGATTTGCTCTATTTTGATCACTACTGTAGTTATCAGTTTTTATATCCAAACTAAACTTTTATCCCATTACTTCTGTGATAATTTGAATAATTCTAACACAGAAAAAAAAAAAAGGATAAGTGTTGTTGAAAAACTTTGTGTCACTGTTTCCTACCTACACATGACAATTGCCTTCTCTGTCTGGATCAGGAGGTGCATTGACATGAAGCATTCTGTTCTGAAAAAGCTCCGTGTAAAAAAATCAATCGAAATAAAAATGCTCAAACCTATTACAATTTCAATTGCTTTATAAAGGTGGGATAAAAATTTTTGCACAAGTGTAATGAAATAGAAATGACGTATGATGCACAAAATGAGCTGATGTCGTTTTAATATTATATTCAATAATATAATAAATGACTGCCGTGTCAATCTAAAATTATCTTTCTACTTATTGACTGTGAAGTGGTGCAGGACAACGTTGTCCCACAAGTGAATGTTTTGGACTCTGATCTGCAGACACCTTGTTTTAAGTATGAGAGGGGGTGTTTTTATTGCTTGGTTAGTATGAGCAGCACAGCACAAAGCTTTGTGTGCTCGTCGTCTCCTAATTAGGATTAAAAAAATATAGATGTTAAGTTTGCTTTTTAAAACAAATGGATGTTTACATAATGTCGACACCAGACGCAAGCAGCGCAGTGTGGCGCAGCATGGCGCAACTAAATAGAATAGAACCCATTATAATCAGTGACTCTGTCTACACTGGATGCGGCGCGACATGAAAAATCCTCGACAGCAAACTGATGCTTTGTTCTATTTATGACGTACTGACACAAAGTTTAAATGATTTTCAACGGTCGCTTGGTCGTGTCTAGTGTAGGCAGACTTTAGCCGTTGTGCAACAACTGTCACGTTTGGTGTAGACACGGTGTTAGTATGCGACAACAACAATCGTTGTCATTTAGGAATAAGAGTAAGTGGGGTTTGGATCGAAATTACAATCTTTTAACGATTAATCGTGCAGCTCTAATTTCTGATAATATATATGTCTCCATATATTTCTGATATTTGTAGAGGAACATTACACTTTTAATTCAGAATCATAATTATACATTGTATTAAAGGGATAGATCACTCAAAAATGAAAATTCTGTCATCATTTACTCACCCTTATGTTGTTCCAACGTTGGTAACTAGACAGTTGATGGGCCCCATTGATTTCCACAGTAATTTTTTTCCTACTACTGTATGGAAGTCAATGGCTACAATGAACTGTTTTGTTATCAACATTCTTCAAAATATATTTTTGTCTTCAACAGAAGAAAGAAATCCATACAGGTTTGGAAAAACATAAGGGTGATGAAGGGTAAATGATGGTAGAACTTTAATTTTGGGGTGAACTGTCCCTTTAAGTAAATTATGTAAAATCAAATTAAGTAAAATTATTACATTTAGTAAAATCAAAACATCTCACATATCACAAAAGGTCAGTGAATCCATACCAGAAGTGACAGTGCAGTGTAGCAGATAAAGGACAATCCTCCTCCAAATGGCCCATAATGAAGCTGCGGTCACAGGGGCTGGCGATGAGGTTGCTAGCAGGCGTTCTCACTACTGGTTGCCTTCACAGCGAATCAGGTTTCTTGCCGTTAAATACAAACATTTTGGAGGCAAAAGACTAAATATAAATATACATTAAATCCGTACATACAAACAAAAATGAATGAGAAGCAGAGCCTACTTTATTCCATTGCATATGTTTATCTACGGCTGAGAGAAGAACGATCACATGAGCTCTACCGTCTTCTTTCCTATCTGCTGTCGCTCCCGAAAGTCACTCTTCATTTGCATAAAGTTGAAGGATTCTGAACTTTGTCGCATCGCTGGACAAGCCCCATCTGGTCGCCAACGGCCTCTGTCTCTCTTGTTGCTGGAAATTGCCAGCTCTCCATTGAAATGAATGGGATCGTGTTGCTTTGACGTTGCGTGTCGCTTGTAGTGTGAACGGGGCTTCAGCTGGATCCTTGGTGAATCTGGAGTGGGGTGGGTCCTTAATAAGAAT
>NW_015655404.1:110706-114696 GCF_001515625.1 Sinocyclocheilus rhinocerous
CCAGCTCTCCATTGAAATGAATGGGATCGTGTTGCTTTGACGTTGCGTGTCGCTTGTAGTGTGAACGTGGCTTCAGCTGGATCCTTGGTGAATCTGGAGTGGGGTGGGGCTGACGAGTCCTTAAAAAGAATGATTATTTTTACCATTCTTTTAAACAATCTTAAACAAAATTTAACAAAATTAAATTGTACTGTCATTTGCCATTATAAGCCATTTAGACAACATAAACCAATTGTCAGCTTTAAAACTAAGTAATGATTCAAAATTTAAACATAAACCTAATGCATGACAATTCCATCAGAAAAATGTGAATCCCCCCAAAAAAGACAAAGAGGATTCACAAAAATGGACCCTTTCCATAGATATCATAGCAAGGCAAACACAACTGTAGCTTAAAAAATGCCAATTTGTACACCACAATCAAACCAAGCTTCATATAATTTTCCCTGCAGCTGCATTTATCCTGATATGACACATCTGAAGGTTGTGATGTTCCCCAGTGAATGAAATAAAAGACTGATGATGGTGACAAGGAGGGCTGTCAAAATGGCTGAAAAACTACATTCGAATTTTGTACTTAAAAAATATCAAAATTTGAATTATATTCGAATTTAAAATGCATAATTTCAGTTATCATTACATTATAATGCAACAACACTTACATCGTCATCGCATCTCGTGCGCCACTGATAAGGCTGCCTCCTTAACGCACACCTAAAATTCGAATGCAACTTTTTTTGCATTCGAATGTGGATTTTTATTTTAAATTTGACGAATATTCGAAATTCAAAAAAAATGTTGACAGCCCTAGTGACAAGTTTTATTTATCTTTCTTTGTGCCACCTGAGAGGAAGAAAGACAACAGGGAAAAAAAAGTTACTCACATTTTAAATATCTTACAAATGTACTTATGATTAGAATCATACTTAATACTACAGATATTAGTCCCAATGTGAGGTCTAGAAACGGTTAAAACTGAATAACATCTTACTTTAGTCTCTGTGTTGGGTGCCTGTTTTCCCTGAAAAATGTGTGCTTGATCTAAAAATTTAAACCGATCTTATCATTAGCAGTTATCAGTATTTGAAGAGACGAAATAAAAAATAAAAAAATACTCAGAAACGGTCATCTACACAAACATAACAAATATAACATTTCTCAACTATCCTATAGATTCCAGTGTTTCTGAGTGTAAATTGCAGTTTTCTCATTCACTTTACTTATTCCGATGCTCCTTTACTTCTCACGAGTTTGAGTTTTAAACTAGCTGACATTAATACATACAAACACACAGCAAATTCAGACACTGCATTGAAATACATAATTTACTAGCCAGCATGCTAATACGCTAATCGCGATTAGCCTCTCACTTTGATTTCCTCTCACTCACATAAATTATGGACACAAAACATAACTTTAAAATGGTTTGACTGAAAATGTTTTGTTACCTGATATCGCCATATTTTTGCAGGACCTCAAACATCCAGTCTGCCCCTTCCTCTGTGTTCACATTCCATCTTCTGTTCTCCATTGACATGTCACAACTCAAATTAGTTTAAAATAAGAATTTAACAGGCACACAATCAGGAACTGACCGAGTAATCTCGCGGATCAGTAGCAAACACATCACCAAACTGACCTATTTTCAACCTTGACTAGTAAAAAGGCGCGCACTTTTGTCATTGGCCAGTTTTGTGGATTACAGTCAGATTAACCAATCATGATGAAAGCAACCAGGTGAAACAACCAATTGCAATTGTATCAGAGTGGTAATGAAAGTAAAGAGTTTTTTTTTTTTTTAAGAAACGTGTGTATTGTTTTATTTTTAGGCTGTATTATTTGATTAGTTCAGTGTATGAATAAAAATGTAATAATGCAAGGTGAACTGTAGGCACACACACAAAATTGTAAATCCACACAAAATCTCTCTTTTGAGATTAAAACTGCATCCATTATAATTATTGTTACTCATGATAATAATTATATTTGTACATATACATTTGGATTTTTGAAGAGGTGTTTTAATCAAAATATCATAAAATGCTAATAAATAAAATATTAATTATCATAAGAATTCAAAAGGCAGATATTTCTTATTAATTACATGACATTGATTCAACATAGATATTTTAATTGTCTTTTTTTTAATGATTTGTTTTTGTTAAAAACATGTTTTAATGATTTAGCATTAAACTTTATATCAACATTGTGTCAACATTAAAACAGCAACTGACATTATTTCAATCATATTTCAACTTTGAAGGTCGGTCATGTGCCGACTAGACTGAAAAGAAAAGTCTGTACTGTTGGTCCAAAAAGAAAACTGAACACAAAACACAATATGAATGAAACGACACTTTATTCTGAACTCCTGTATCATATGCTACAAATACGATTTTTGGATTTACATTGGATTTTTCCATCAGAAACATGAATTTCCATTCTATCTTTCTTCACTTGGGCTATTTCATTATCTGTTACTAACCGGCTGACCATAACACTCTGGAGTACTTCTGTGCAATCAGGCAGCTGTTGCTAGAGGTTTGGTTCTTCTACCCATCTCAAAGCCACTATAATCCCATTATTTTGATAGATAATTGTCTTACTGTAACCCAAATGAGACCTAGGCCCAATCTCAATTCTACCCCTTAGCCCTTCCCCTTTCCCTTTCCCCTACCCCTCCGTTTCATGCGTTCACGTGAAGGGGTAGGGGTGTCTCAATTCTCTTCATAACTGACTTTGTCTAGCGCGAGTATTATATGCTCTTTAAAAACACTCCCGTTACAATCAGTGAAGCTACCTACATTGTATCATGAATAAATCTCTTACCCCTTATTTACACTGCATACGTCTGCGGCGCATTACGGCTCCGACACAGCCACCGGAGCTGATCACTTACTCACCAGCCGCAGCGCGGCAAGTTTCTGAAGCTGCTCTCCGCGCTGCATCACTAAAGATAGGCGACTATATTTTTGACTGATAATAATAATAATAAAAATCATCTGCTGTCATCAAAGAAATCAGCAACAGGCGATATCTCTGACTATCATCGATACATGATACTATCGTCTACTGGCACAACCCTAAGTAAATTGAAGGTTGTGATGACGATTCGTTTCCTTACCTTAATGGATTTTTCTTGAAAATTATTTATTGTCAAATGTGTGTTGAATGTAAACTCATATTAGGAATTTAACCATTCAATGTGAATTTATCTGAGAATATTCTTAAATAAGGAAATCTATTCAGTGATTGGTCCATGCGTATTTCGTCATCCAAAATCCCGTTTGTGGCACAGCAAAGTGTCGTGAATCAACTCTAAGACTGACACTTAAGATTTAGTCCTACACTTCGCTTAAATTACGACTGAGATGCTTGATAAATAACTTTTAATCGCAGCTTTGAGCCAAGAATTTTTTACACTTAAGTCAATTCTTAGCAGCATTCTTGAGTAATTCTCAGAGGCTTGATAAATACGGGCCCAGGGCTCTTCAACTCCTGACTTACGAACTCTTCAACAGTCCTGAAGAGTAAATGTACTGTTGAGTTTAGTTCTATCTCTAACCAAACACACCAAACAAGCTAATCACAGTGTTCAAAATTATTTGTGAATAAGAGACAGGTGTGTTTAATTAGTGTTTTATCTATCTATATTCACATAAAAAAAAACCTGGGCTTGATTCAGTTGTTCTAAAGGTATGTAAAAAAATTTTTTATAAATCTTGTCTTTGGGGTCAATATGACCCCACATTGAAATGAATGGGAAATGCGGAAAAAAATCTATATATTTTTTTCGATTGTCAAAAAAAATGCAATAAATTTGGAATAAATCTGAACATTTTCACACCGAAATGAAGGCCTGGTACTAGAGCACAAATGCAATGTAGAAGAAACATGCTCTCACACACACACACTAGGGGTTGAACGACTTCTGATTTTTTGAAGTCGACTTTTATGTGATGAAAGTCGAGTCGAAGTCGACTAGTCGCT
>NW_015655404.1:115482-123844 GCF_001515625.1 Sinocyclocheilus rhinocerous
ATTTTAGGTTTATCTCTAACCAACAGATGGCAGAATTCTACACCTAACACCTAGATCAATATCCAGAAACAACTTAAATTAAATTTAGATCATCATTTAAGTGATTTTTTCTTAAAAATTTTATATTTCACACACATGCAAGTGGTGTAGTTGCGGAATTCTGTGGTAAATAGGAACAAAAGTACTTCATATCTCCCAAAACACAGCATTAATGTATAGATGAGAAGTAAACTAAAAAAATTATATATTATTTGTATGATTAAAAATGTATATATATTTTTACAATTACTCTTTCAATTTTGGGGTCATATTGACCCCAAAGACCATAAGTGTAAACATTAAACGAGGACCATTTGAGGGTTAAAATCTTCCTGGTCTACTGACATTTGCTTTAAACATTACATTGTTCATGATAACTTTCGTTAACTCTACAATACATCAAACCACTTTACCAGCTAAATTACTTAGACAGCGATGCCATAGAAATTTACAGAGCTACCGCACAAACGGAAGTTCAAACACAATATTCTGAAGATGGTGACGTCACACCAAACAAGCTAATCACAGTGTTCACAATTATTTGTGAATAAGAGACAGGTGTGTTTAATTAGTGTTGAAATTAAAGTCTGCTATAGGCCTACACCAGCTCTCCAGGACTGGAGTTGAGAACCAGTGGCCTATTCACCTTATGTAGCCCACCCTTTTTTAGTGCTGCGTTTGCTGTCTTCTGTGATCTGACAGATTTATAAATGAACCGCTCGTTTTAAAATCTTCCTGGTCTACTGACATTTGTTAAGACATTTGCTTTAAACATTACATTGTTCACGATAACTTTCATTAACTCTACAATACATAAAACCACTTTACCAGCTAAATTACTTAGACAGCGATGCCATAGAAATATACAGAGCTACCGCACAAACGGAAGTTCAAAGACAATATTCTAAATAAAGATGGTCGCTTGATTCTCTGGAGAATAAAGTCAATACTGTAATCACATAGATCCCAAACACACTGCCCAATCTGTACCTAGTACCTATTTGTGTACTACCTAGGGCCCATGTAGTCAGCCTATATAGGATTATGTTTTTATATGTTATTCTGATTATGTTTGCTAATTTCTTACCCAGAATGCTTATGTCTTACCAAAGAGGGCCCCATATTAGTGATAAGAAGTTCGGATCATTTTACTGACTCTCTTCTTTGATCTCGTTCATCAAAATGAACAAATCTTTATTCAAGTCATTTCAATCATTTAAGTGGCATTAAATATTATACTTTTACCAGCCAAATTCCCCGAACACATCCACCTACGCAATCTTGATAATATTAGTCAGCCTATATAGGACTGATTATGTTTGCTCATTTCTTACCCAGAATGCTTATGTCTTACCCAAGAGGGCCCCATATTAGTGATGGGAAGTTCGGATCATTTTACTGACTCTCTCCTTTGATCTCGTTCATCAAAATTAACAAATCTTTATTCAAGTCTTCAAGTTTATTTCAATCATTTAAGTGGCATTAAATATTATACTTTTACCAGCCAATTTCCCTGAACACATCCACCTACGCAATCTTGATCATATTCCAAATTAGGAAATCATTATAATGCAGCCAAAGATAATTTATAGGGAACATAAATAATTTCTTTACCTTCAGAGTCTTTCATTCATTTGTCATGTGACAGACGCAATAAACAGATCATTCATGAATGAGCCAATACTACCCCATATGTATTTACCCATTCACAACCCATACTGAGATTACCCATGTGGGTACTACCTTGAGCCCATGTAGCCAACCTATAAGGGAATGATTGTGTTTGCCCATGTTTTACCCATATGGTTTAACAAAGTGGGCCGCGTACGTGTTTCTCCATTCAGAACCCATATAGAGATTGCCTATGTGGGTACTACCTTGAGCCCATGTAGCCAACCTATAAGGGAATGATTGTGTTTGCCCATGTTTTACCCATATGGTTTAACAAAGTGGGCCGCGTACGTGTTTCTCCATTCAGAACCCATATAGAGGCTGCCTATGTGGGTACTACCTTGGTCCAGTGTAGGCAGCCTATATGGGAATGATTGTGTTTGCCCATGTTTTACCCATATGGCTTGACCAAAAGGGCCCCATATGTGTTTCCCAATTCTGAACCCATATAGAGGTTGCCTATGTGGGTACTACTTTGGGCCAGTGTAGGCAGCCTATATGGGAATGATTGTATTTACCCATGTCTAACCCATTTGTTAAACCCATATGGGCCTCATTTGTGTTGCCCATTTAGAGCCCATGCACTCATTTCCCATTTGTGACCCAACTAGGACCCACATAGGGAGCCCATTTGTTTTTGCCCATGTGGGACCTACTTAGCTGACCCAAGTGGGCACCAGATAAGATGCCCATTTTGGGATCATGCCCACGTGGTACCCATGTAGACCCAGCATAAACCATGTGGGGCCCACATATATATGTTGGCTGGGCTGTATTATATGTGTTTTTTATTTGTTGAACATCAATTAAATTGTTACTCTTAAATTGTTTTGGACTTCTTTTGTATTTTCTAGTTCAGGGAACAGACACAGCCTCTATAGTATGATATCTAGTTGAAAGAGTCTATATGTGTTGAGAATTAACTGACTTCTGTGACGTGAGACGGCTAGCAGACGGTCGGTTTATCCAGTCTGTCTGCTTCCTGACCTGGGCCCCAGTTAGTCAAGTACAAACTCTAAGACGATGTGCCATATTTCTAGAGAGAAGAGCCCCTGGAGGGATCTCTTTTCAACAGGTCTGGTCCAGTTAGTCAAGTACAAACTCGTAAGACTATATGCCATATTTCTAGACAGAAGAGCGGCACCACCCCAGGAGGGATGAAGACCATCTCTTTTCAACAGGTCTGGTCTGCCCCAAAAACTCGTCCAACCTATGTTATTCTGCGGGCACCACTTAAACATCCAGCCATTGAGTGATGACAGTCTGCTATGTATCTCGTCACCACGGTAAGCAGGGAGGGTACCAGAGCATATTACAGTGTCTGAAATCGAACTTGCAAGTTCACACAGTGTGAAGAAGCCGCCGCCCCTCGCACCCCGGACCACAGAGAGGTACTCCGCCCCTTACCTGGACCCCTCCTTTTCCAGCACAACGAGAAAACCAGATCCACTGTTTATTTTGGACACTCCTTCCCCTTTGGACACTTTATTCTCCGTTTTGGACATTTTATGTTTATTTTCTGTTAAATAAAAGCCTCTCTGAGTCCTGACGCCACACACTGCGTCTGTCGTTTGCTCCTCCCGCCACAGTATACACATACACACACACACACGGGGGGAGAGGAAGTGACTTTGTGATATTTTAGCTTTGTTCACTTGCCTTCCCAGGTGAAAAAGAAATATATTTAAATTGAGCTTTTTCAGATATACTTACTATATTTAAATTATACTATACTAAGTGCATATTAAATGTATTATTTTGAAACAACTTTAAGTATATTAAGTGTATTTAAAGATATGTTTAAGTTGGATTTTAATCTATTTGTAATATATTTAATATATTGAAATTGTGTTAAATTGGAACCACTTTGTATATTTAGTGCAATTTAAGTGTAATTCTTAAAATACATTTAAAATGTCCTTTTAATACTTCATGAACTACAGTTAGAGTATATTTGAAGCATTGTTTTAATGTACTTCAAGTACATTTCAATTGTATTTCAGCTCATTGGAAATGCATTAGCATTACACTACTAGTATATTATAAAGCTGCTTTTTTCAGTATATACACACACGTACACACTTTGATATCTAGAAAACTTTAATGTATTATATATTGTTGTGTACATTACAAATATTCATATACTATACTTTTTAGAAATATACTAATAGTGTGCTTGTGTTTAGCATATTCCTTAAAAGTGTAACTAAGCATATATTTATTACCAAAGTATTTCTAGTATACTTTTTATAAATACATTAAAAGTACACTTCTGTTTAGCATATTTCTTAGAAATGTAACTAAGCATATATTTAATACAAAAGTACTTCTAGTATACTTTTTAGAAATATATTAAAATACAATTCTGTTTAGCATATTTCTTAGAAGTATAACTAAGCATATATTTAATACAAAAGTACTTCTAGTATACTTTTTTGAAATATATTAAAATGCAATTAAATATATTTTTATTGCACTTCAAATAAGCATGTTGGGAATACAGATGTATTATAAACATACTACTTGAATTTCAAGTATATTTTAAATACATTTAATACTACGTCTTTTTCACCTGGGTCTGTCTGTTTATCTTCTTACCACTTCTCAGAAAAGCATGATTTCCTAGGAACTAGGAAAAACAAGTAAGCCTACAAGTTGATTTATATCATACAAAGTTGTTTTTTTAGCTATCTGGGTATTTACATAACATCTGAATCAAGCTGTGCCCCAAACACCTCATTCATTCCTTATCAAAACATAGAAAGTCCAAGATAACTTGAACTGTTTAAAGAGAAGTAGCAGCACTCTTCTCTGGTGAAAGCCTTGTCTACTCTGCCTATTTAAGTCATCCAGCACTCCATTATATGGCTCTCTCAGGAGAGTCAGTACAGTGCCACTTTATCTCTCTCCTCACCTTCTCCTCAGTAAAAAAATAAAAAAATAAAAATGTGCAGCAGGCTAGAGCATCATCAACATGCACAGTGTGCTCGCTATCATGCAGATAGCCCTTCTTTTTGGTAATGGAGAGAACAGAGATCGATAAAGAACTGGAACTGATGCAGACACACAGGGGCCTGTGTGGTTGGCCCTAATCCTGATGAATAATGTGACTGTCATAATAGCTGGCAGAATGCAATGCTGCAACTTAGCAGTGTGATGAATAGCCTGTCACTTAAATACTGACATTGTCACCTAACGGCATATGAACGAATGACTGTGCAATGTAAATTATATACATTTTGTTTGTACAACATTAGCATCTACCAATCAACTAAAGTTTTGTTAAATTTGTTAAAGTGTTCTCTTCTTCTTAAAACACAACGGAAATTTAAATGACTTTGATTCAGGACTGCTCATCTATAAATGTAAAGGGATAGAACAATTTTGAGATGTATTACTTCCAAGCCACAGATCTCCTGTTGACACAAACGCAAGAACCCACTTCTTATCCACCTTAGCCTATGTTTAGTGAAGAAAGGAAAAAGTGTGTAATTTTGCTCAAACAGACATTTTAATTTTGTTGACAATATATATATAGAACTGACACAAGCAGATAATTTGAGAAATGACGTGATTGTGATTGATTGTGCTAAAATATAGATGGGCTAACATTTTTTTTTTTTTTTTTCCAATTGTTGAATACCCTGATGTGTGAGAGAGATAAGGGCCCTGGCCATCATACAATTTACATTATGTTTCAAAGAGGACAAGAGGAGATTTGTCTTTGCCTGAAACATATTATTATGAGACAGCATTCTGCACATTTGTCACAAGAAAATAATTTGCATCACAACATAAAGTCACTTTTTTACTTTATTTAACTAAATATTTAACACATTTTTATTTTATGTTTAACAGATTAACTTAATTAAATAGTAAAACATAAATAAATAATGCTTTACAATTTTTGACGCATTTAATGCACCCTGCCCCACCATGCCCAATACCTGTACATCATCTTAGCAATGCAAGCGGTAGTGACGAACATGATGCAAAGCGATGACAAATATCTGCCTGGCTCTTTTAAGGAACAATTTAAATTTAAAACTCATCCACATGGAGCCACTGATTAAACCAAAGTTGTCTGCATTGTCTGCAGTAATACAATCAAAATAGTTCTAGCCAGAAATACCACCTGAACTCAAAGCATGTTTTAGCGAGCTCTACAGTTAGCACAACCCTGGTTGCTACAGTTAGTCATCACAAATTTAGTAAGTCTACATCTGAAAAACTAACAAACGTGAAAGCTAAATGGATTTCTGTGGACTGTAGGTCTGTTAATATTGTAGAAGACAGGGGGTTAATGGATGCATTTCGAATTGTGTCCTCCAATGTAGCCTACACACCACTGTTAATAACTATGGTACTTTCGGAAATAAATCAGCTGTATGGCACCAAAAAAATATAAAGAGGAAATATTAGCTCAAGCTAAATATGTTGCTCTGACCGGAGAGGGTGTTAACCATGTAAGGCCCACTGTTGTATTATTAAAACATCAGTTTTAGCTTGACTAAAATAAAGCTACTCAGGTTTTTTTTTGTCTCTAAGGCCACATTTACACAACTAATAGGTCCTATTGTTCAGCCTTGCAATGCTGTTGGAAACTAGATTTTAAAAATAGGCCTGTTTACCTGGCCATGAACTCACACAACCTGCAAACTTTGTTTGAAGCACATCATCTTATTTTACTGGACTGGATAAATCTACATTCAAGTAAGTAAAATGCCTAAAATATATGTATATATATATATTTTTTCTGTGATTAGTAATATGTCTAGATCATGTAGATATTAAGGTATTGTCGAATGCTTTGATCATTTTAGATTTTGAGGTTGTTATATCACTGGACTGGATAAATCTACATTCAAGTAAGTAAAATGCCTTCCTTAGCCTTGCAATGCTGTTGGAAACTAGATTTTAAAAATAGGCCTGTTTACCTGGCCATGAACTCACACAACCTGCAAACTTTGTTTGAAGCACATCATCTTATTTTACTGGACTGGATAAATCTACATTCAAGTAAGTAAAATGCCTAAAATATATGTATATATATATATTTTTTCTGTGATTAGTAATATGTCTAGATCATGTAGATATTAAGGTATTGTCGAATGCTTTGATCATTTTAGATTTTGAGGTTGTTATGTCAATGTTGTAAATTTACAACATTGGGTTAAATGGACAGCAAAATTTGCCTGTGCACCATGCGCATTACATGGACAATGGACCTGGATTGCGCTTCTCACTTGTTCAGAATCAGAATAAGAATGAGCTTTATTGCCAGGTATGTTTTCACATACGAGGAATTTGTTTTCATGACAGAAGCTTCCGCCCAGGTATATTATGTGCAAATTTGAGGTTTAGACTAAGTATGTGTGTTAGATAAATAAGTGTATGAGTGTATAAAACTGAGTCCTTATTTTTTCCGAATAATTCCTCTTTGCCACTCTGATCTCTTTTTCCAGTGTGTATTTAGCCTGTTTATACAAGACATTATCCCCCTTCCTGTGAGCATCTTCTTTGGCCTGATGGAGCTGTCTGAGTTTTGCAGTGAACCATGGTTTGTCGTTGTTGTAAGTTAGATGAGTCCTGGTAGGAATGCACATATCTTCACAGAAACTGATATATGATGTTACAGTCTCTGTGAGCTCGTCCAGATCGGTGGCAGCAGCTTCAAAAACAAAACTCAGCTCAGCTACCAAACTCAGTGAGGTCGAAACAGGCTTGTAGATCCCACTCTGCTTCATTAGTCCATCTTTTTACAGTCCTTAATACAGGTTTAGCTGATTTCAGTTTCTGCCTGTAGGTCGGTATAAGATGAACTAAACAGTGATCAGAGAGCCCCAAAGCTGCCCGTGGGACAGAGTGATATGCATTATTTATTGTGGTGTAACAGTGATCCAATATATTATTGTCTCTGGTGGGACATGTGATGTGCTGTCTGTATTTTGGCAGTTCACGGGAGAGATTTGCTTTATTTTTCCACGTGAAAAAAAAACAAAAAACAAAACACTAATAGAAACATACTGTTTTGATCATTCAGAAGTTTTAAATGTCTTTTTTTTGTTACCATTTTGAGATTCAATCAAGATTTTATGATTATTAAATACGTTCAAGTTGAAGAATAAATAATTTATTTGAGAATTTGAATGTATTTGTGTAGTAATATTTTAAACTCTCTGTATTTTATAATTTATAAAATGTAGTTATTGTCAGGGAAACACCAGCCTTGTCTGACCCAATCTCCAATACAGCACGATCAGAGTCACCTGAATACTAATCCTCTGCACCTGTCACAGCCCAAACAAGACCAGCATATATCCACAGCCACTTCACACACACGTAAGCTGTGTCCCAAAGTTGAGTGTGCACACTTCGAAGGCCAGGCCTCCGAAGTGCATGAAGGATGCTCCACCTTCGCAGGATTTCCTAATTGCGACACCAGAGGTTCCCGATTAGCTCTCTGTCGCATAGCAACGGTGTGAGAGGAGAGCTGACGATAGGACAATCCTGCCAGGATAGGTGGAGCCAGAATTGCTCATTTTTGTTTTTATGTTTTACGTCATAATGGAGGAGACAGTGGTGTACCTCAGTCTTAGCCAAGACCGAGGCCAGGTAAGTTACACTGGTTTGCTGCGTCCTTTGTCGGATT
>NW_015655404.1:125377-125584 GCF_001515625.1 Sinocyclocheilus rhinocerous
ATGCTGACTGATATCTTACAAAGGTGCGATTTTATATAGTTTATTGTCTTGACCGTGGTGATCATATGTAGACAGGTTTGCAACCCGGATTTTTTTGGCAGTTAAGCATACAAATAAAACTGAATTAAAAAAAAATAAAAAAATCGAGCATTGTACAGCTCAATGTTCAGCGGCAGCTGTCACAGCTGAACAGTGCTCTGTTTGACC
>NW_015655404.1:125742-129879 GCF_001515625.1 Sinocyclocheilus rhinocerous
ACTAAGCAGTAAGTAGTAGCAAATTTAGGACAAAGGTAGTTCCTTATTAGATATTTGATCATTATTCAATAAAAATATCCTCACTGAGAACTGCTTGTGAACTATGACCAGTTAATAAAGAATAACCAATTAATTACTAATCACAACAAATACCACTAGTGCTTCACACAAATGTATGACTGTACAGTATGTTAGATATAAAATATGTTAAATAACTTATTAATTTAATTTAAGTAATTACTGAGGGGTTAACGTGTTTTTCACTTTAAAATAATGGGTAACACCTCAGGAGGGTAGAACAGGCCTCTGGTTCCATGGCAAACCAATGCTGATATCACTGGGTTTATTGCCCAAAGGAATGTGAAGTAGAGAAAATCACTACCTTTTCCATAGGAAGAGACACAATGCCATATTTCCCCATGAGCTGATTCGCTACATGGTTGTGAAAAGTACTTTTAGTAATGTATAGAACAATTTGTTTTAATGTGTAAAACAATATTTACAAGACAAAGAAATAAACATATAGAAGAATGTTTTGTGAAAAAACGATAAGCTGCATTAATAAAAATAACAATGTACATAATTACTTCTCTTTTATTTACACGTGACTATGCAAAACAAAAATACAAATTGTAGAGAAAGTACTCAGGCTCATTTACAAATAAATTACACTACAAAAATGAATAATATATACATCTTATTCATTTCATTTTTAACTTGCATCACAAAAATAAACTACAGAAATTAGGTTGTTTCGTTGACAATGTGACATTAAAAAAAGATATTGAAAAACTGTAATGTACCCATTTTTTTCACTGCTTTCTCTTGCCTAATAAATAATGTATTTGTTAAGCATTCTCTCAAGAAGAGAAAACAGTCTCTCCGTTCTTTCCTTGCTCTCCTGTGCTCTTCTCTCCTCGGTCTCTCTCTGGAGTTTGATATCCTCCTTGAGTAGCTCAACCAGCTCACCACTCACTCCCTCACCTTGCTCTCCTGTGCTCTTCTCTCCTCGGTCTCTCTCTGGAGTTTGATATCCTCCTTGAAAAATATAAAGACAGGTTTGCAATCTTAACATTAGAAGATATGACACAGCAGGACATGCATACAAAATTCTGAAGAGCTAAAGTTTGGTTAAAACATTTGTAGACATATCTTGCATGACAGCACTACAAAAACACAACAAAGGGAAAGACTATTGCCTTATATAGTGGTTGTCTTATTGTTTGTCGGCTTTGTGTTAAAAAAAAAACCCTGGCTTTTAACACTTTCGCTAGATATTTAAGTAAATGAAAACACAATACTTACATTTCAATGTGAATTCCCCCACAGAACTGTCATCCTCCATGTTCTTCTTCTTCTTTTTTTGATGTTTTATGGCGGTTGGCAAACCCCGCCCTGTTCTTTGAATATAAACACCGTTGTCATCTGCGCGCAAGTGATTCTGGGATATGGTAGTGTGCGAAGTGTCCATCAGATGTACACTTAATTTTCCTGTCAAATGGAGGGTGCATTTGCAGTCGCTTTCGAAATACGTCAGCCTTCGTCACGCCGCGGTGACGCAATCGGCCTTGGAATGCGGTCTTCGGAGGGTGCATTCTGAATTGGGACAGCTTACGTCGTGACGCAATCGCACTTCAAATACGCACTTCGGAGTCTGCACACTTCAGTTTGGGACAGCCTTCGTCACGCCACTGTGACGCAATCTCACTTCAAATGCGCACTCCGGAGTCCACGCTCTTCAGTTTGGGACACAGCTATAGTCTGGTCTTGAAGTCAACACACGACTCCTACCTGGCTCCTTCACTGATCTGCGAGCCTCAGTCTTCACCTTCATCTTCATCCTGAACTCACCTGTGGAAAGAGATAGATAAAAGAATTGTTTATACAAGCTGAGTCACTGTTTACTTGCTTTCAGCATATCTGCTTACCTGTTGCCTGCCATTTTGATTCTCTACTGCAGTGTTTCTCAACCCGCGGCCCGTCACAAATTCAAATGCGGCCCACCATGCTGAACACAATTAAAAAAATAACTTTCAGGTTTACAACTCATTTTAGTTTTTACATTCATTTAAAAATGTACTAAAGAAATATAAGCTATAATGTTTTTGTTATGTAAAATAATTTTGTTTTTCATATTGGCTATTATTTTCAGACATGAGCAGACCTACTCACATAATTAATGTTACGCATTTAACGAACACTTACAAGCGCGCACTTTGGCAGAATTCAATTCAAATAGTCATCAGCAGCCATTAGTTCTGTAAAATTGAGCATCAGAATGGACAGATTTGTTTTTAAGGGAGAAAAACGAAATGTGGAAAATGCCAGCGAAGGAACATCCTTAATTGCAGAAATGTGGCAAAACATCTCTGGAGAGAGCCTCAGATTATTAAATTCGAAAGTGCTTTCCATATTTGGATCAACATAGGCTACATTTGTGAATGCACATTTTCTGTAATGTCGTGCATCAAGTCACGCTTCTGTGCGTGTCTTACAGACTGCAACTTACAATCGAAACTTCATTGTGCTGTTACTCCTTTCGATCCGAATTTCACAAAATTGGTCAGCTCCCGACAGTTTTATTAATGGGGAGTAGAATTATTTATTTATTTCAATGAATGAATCGATTAGATATCATAATATTTAGGCTGTAATATTATCAGTTTGGTTTGTATTGGTGCCGTAATATGTAAATGATATGTGTGCGGCCCGTGAGACTTGCACTTGGACCATAGTGCGGCCGGCCGGAAAAAAAGGTTGAGAACCACTGCTCTACTGCGTCCTGTGAATAAACCATCTCGTAACCAACCTGCTCATCTCTCATGGTCTTCTTCCGTCTTGTGTCCTATTTTTATTTTATTTTTAAATTTTTTTCTGGGTTTTGCTTGTTTACCCAAATATCTGCTTGCTGCATGAGGGACAGGTGATACTTTTCTGGAATGTGGGGGGTATTAGTGCTATTAGCATGATAAGTAAAGGGCACAATAAGCTATCAGACAGTATTGTGTGAATTCTGTGAATGGGTAAATTCTTTAAAATGTGTAAGTATGATTGGGATTAATTTGCATTGATATTATTTAGCCTGGAAAATAATCAGTTTTTTTTTTTTTTTTTTCATTTCAGAATGTCACCAGCCAAGAAAGATTGTCTCATCATATGTGTATATATCACCGATGTCGTCCAAAATGGGAACAGTGACTTTGAGATGGACTCTGATACAAGACAAGAAAGTTTCAAAGTCAAGAAATGAAGACATGATGAATGTTTCAAAGCTTTCATTCAGTTCATCAGGGGTGTATTCCAGAAAGTGGGTTTTGTTGGAAACAGAGTTAGTTAATCCCAGAAAAGGGAAACTCAGTGTTTTCGGTTCCAATAAAAGACAAAACTAAACCTCTCGGCAAGTTACCATAGTAACTTACTCTGTAAACCTAACCTGGTTGGGAGCAGGTTTTCTTCGGTAAGCCCAGATGTTTAAATTAATTAACTAATTAATTAATTAATTCATTCATTCAGTAAGAAAAATAATCTTAATGGAAACAAGATTATTTTTCTCACCGCACCACTTTCATTTTCATCATGCAGACACTGTAAATGTGACAAAAATGGCATGTCTTTTTACACGGGATCCTGTAGATGAGGACACTTCCTTAATTTGTCGGGAGTTACATTTACATCAGAAGAGGAATTTATTTTACTGTATTTTATTTTTCCATATCCACATGTATATTTATTTGAGCGGTACCAATTTTAAATGACGTTCACTTGATAACATCTTGCTGTGACCTCTGGAAGTAACCTAATAAATAGAATTTCCTTTAGGATTTCCAGTGTGGTTGGATGCATTGATGACACGCATATTCCTATCATCGCGCCTTCCAAAAATGAAACTGATTACTGTATTGAATGGAAGGATGCCAGATGGAAGGGTAGTGCGAGATAGGCTATATGCCGTAACCACCACCACAGCTATAAAATAAACACAAATTATTCACAATTAATTTGGTTATCTTTATTTCCTACAAGTACAAAAGCAACAATTATTCTTTTCCCTGTTGGATTTTAATATTGGTATTGTGGCCACCTCCTCTTCATCTGTCAGTGGTGCTGGTGCAGGTTCTCCCCCCATTTTACGAGTCT
>NW_015655404.1:129986-141901 GCF_001515625.1 Sinocyclocheilus rhinocerous
GGCTTTGTTTGCGTGTGCAGACCGATCGGTGTATGACATCAAAATACCATACAGATGGTTCCTTATGCTTTCAAAATGCCCTCGAGGTATTTTGATGTCATACACCGATCGGTCTGCACACGCAAACAAAGCCAAAACCTAGATATTTTAGGCAATATAGAAGTCCTGGGAAAATGGCACGTATGGTCACCCTAGAAATAGACACTGAATTATATTTATTGAATATGTAAAATGTTTGTAAAGTCATGTCTACACCCATGAACCTTTTACATTTGAAGCTTTACCTGACTGAATTATGTTTTTATGTTTATTTTTTTCTGCTGTCACTGTGTTGTTTTTTTTTTTTTGCCCGTGGGATAGCCTACCATGAAAATGAAGATTAGTTCAACAATTTACCGTTCTGCCAGTTTTCACCTCTGATATCATAACAGTGATTAAGAATTAAAGTTACGTATTGTGTAGTATGGGGAAGTCTTTTTTATCGGGTGCTGTTGCCATGGTGAATCATAATTTCGGAGCTCCATTGATCATGGCTTTTCATAGTCGTGGTGCACGCGCTAAATTCAGAGTCAACATACTCAGACTGGATTGAACTAACACAATTCAACTGTTCTGAAACCGAAAACTCAAGAGTTTCCCATCTCAGGGTAAGTCAACTCAGAGTTCAAGTTTTATCTCAGAGTTTGTTGAACCTCCTTTCTGGAATACACCCCAGGTTTTGTAAATATAGTCTGAACATATTTTTATATTAAATGTTTTTTTGTTTTTTTATCATAAGAATATAACATTTTATAATTATTGCGTGATTATTAGTGTGCTTACATATATATACTGTTGTTATGGGGTTGCAGAAGCATCACACCCAGCAAATGAACCTTTTTTTCATACAGCGAGTAAAATAACTGAAATTCTGTATTTATATTTAGCCTAACAGAAACATATGCTAGTCATGCTGACCACAGTTGAGTGGTATGGCAAGCCAAAAGATTCAGGATTACACTATAGATAAATCACATTTACATACAAAACGCCATTTTTCACGGCGTTTAAAACAGCATTAGCGCCATCAAATACGCCGTCCTGATAGCAGACGGCATAAAAAAATGCGCCTAAACAGTAAAAAAAACGCTGTATTTAACGGCGTGTTAGTGTTTGTAAAAAGCGCCGCTTTTAATGCCGTTCGGCTTGCCACAGGACGCCGTAAAAAATGCCGTTCTGATTGCAGAAAAGCGCACGTTATTTACGGCGTTTTCCTTGTAGTATAATGAGCCACGGCCGCTGATTTCCACAGCCAGTAAGTTTGAATTGCTCTCATCCAATCAATGATGAACAGAACCAGACCAGACTAATTCACCATTGATCAAGTAACTTTTTTTATATTTTGCTATCAGGATGCCATATTTGATGGCGCTAATGCTGTTTTAAACGGCTTAAAAAAATTGTTTTGTATGTAAAAGCGATTTATCTATAGCATAATTCTGACTCCTTTGGCTTGCCATAGAGTGGGACAAACTGCACAAGCTACAGATCCTTGAACCATGCAGTTAAGTTTTCCACACACCCACCCTCCACATGTCCTATTGCTATTGCATGTTTTTTTTGTTTTTTTTAACATTTGTTTGTTACGGTAGAGAAGATTTCAGAATTAGAGACACACATCCAAACTTTAATTGAGGATAGTAAGAATGTGAGGGCTCTAGATATGGCTTTGGATGCAACTAGCTCAGGGAGTCCTGTACATTGTACGGTTCCGGTTACAGAGCCTCCGCAGCAGGGCGACTGGGTGACTGTGAGGCGGCATAGTCGCGGGTCAAAACACCGCTCTTCCGTTCCGATCAAAACATCAAACAGGTTCTCCCCACTCAGTGACGCACCCGCTGAGAAACCTGATCAAAGTGCTCTAGTTATTGGCGATTCTATTGTACGGAACGTGAAAATACAGACACCAGCCACCATAGTCCAATGCTTACCGGGAGCTAGAGTGCCTGACATCTTGGCAAATTTAAAAGTACTGGCTAATGCTAAACGTAAATACAGTAAGATTGTTATTCACGCCGGCGCTAATGATGTTCGACTTCGCCAGTCGGAGATCACTAAAAATAACATTAAAGAGGTTATTCTCTGGTGCTTACCATGGTGATGAGATACATAGCAGACTGTCATCACTCAATGGCTGGATGTCTAAGATGTCTAAACAGAATAACATAGGTTTCATAGATAATTGGATGAGTTTTTGGGGCAGACCTGACCTGTTGAAAAGAGATGGCCTTCATCCCTCCTGGGGTGGTGCCGCTCTTCTCTCTAGAAATATGGCACATAGTCTTAGAGTTTGTACTTGACTAACTGGGGCCCAGGTCAGGAAGCAGACAGACTGGCTAAACCGACCGTCTGCTAGCCGCCTCACGTCACAGAAATCAGTTAATTCTCAGCACATAGAGACTCTTTCACCTAGATATCACACTACAGAGATTGTGTCTGTTCCCTGAACTAGAAAATACAAAAAAAAGTCCAAACCAATTCAAGAGTAACAATTTAATTGATGTTCAACAAATAAAAAACAGATGCAATATGGATAAACAAATGATAAAGCTTGGCTTATTGAATATCAGGTCCCTTTCTACGAAAGCACTTTTTGTAAATGATATGATCACTGATCATAAACTAGATGTGCTCTGTTTGACAGAAACCTGGCTAAAACCTGATGATTACATTATTTTAAATGAGTCTACCCCCCAAGATTACTGTTATAAACATGAGCCGCGTCCAAAAGGTAAAGGGGGAGGTGTTGCTTCAATTTATAACAATGTTTTCAGTATTTCTCAGAAGGCGGGCTTCAAGTATAACTCGTTTGAAGTAATGGTGCTTCATATAACATTATCCAGAGAAACAAGTGTTAATGATAAATCCCCTGTGTCGTTTGTACTGGCTACTGTATACAGGCCACCAGGGCACCATACAGACTTTATTAAAGAATGTGCTGATTTTATATCCGAGTTAGTGCTGGCTGCAGATAAAGTTTTAATTGTTGGTGATTTTAATATCCATGTTGATAATGAAAAAGATGCATTGGGATCAGCATTCATAGACATTCTGAACTCTATTGGGGTTAGACAACACGTCTCAGGACCTACTCATTGTCGAAATCATACTCTAGATTTAATACTGTCACATGGAATTGATGTTGATGGTGTTGAAATTATGCAGCCAAGCGATGATATCTCAGATCATTATTTAGTCTTGTGCAAACTTCATATAGCTAAAACTGTAAATTCTAATCCTTGTTACAAGTATGGTAGAACCATCACTTCTACCACAAAAGACTGCTTTGTAAGTAATCTTCCTGATTTATCCCAATTCCCTAGCATTTCCAAAACCTCAGAACAACTTGATGATGTAACAGAAACTATGGACTCTCTCTTTTCTAGCATTTTAAATACAGTTGCTCCTTTACGCTTAAGGAAGATTAAGGAAAACAGTCTGACACCGTGGTATAATGAGCACACTCGCACCCTAAAGAGAGCAGCCCGGAAAATGGAGCGCAGGTATAGTTTATCTCTCTCTGTTGGCGACGAGGGATTCTCATGTGATAAATGCAGGGAAATAGTTAGGCTGACAGAGAAGATTTCAGAATTAGAGACACGCATCCAAACTTTAATTGAGGACAGTAAGAATGTGAGGGCTCTAGATACGGCTTTGGATGCAACTAGCTCAGGGAGTCCTGTACATTGTACGGTTCCGGTTACAGAGCCTCCGCAGCAGGGCGACTGGGTGACTGTGAGGCGGCATAGTCGCGGATCAAAACACTCTTCCGTTCCGATCAAAACATCAAACAGGTTCTCCCCACTCAGTTACGCACCCACTGAGAAACCTGATCAAAGTGCTCTAGTTATTGGCGATTCTATTGTACGGAACGTGAAAATACAGACACCAGCCACCATAGTCCAATGTTTACCGGGAGCCAGAGCGCCTGACATCTTGGCAAATTTAAAAGTGCTAGCTAATGCTAAACGTAAATACAGTAAGATTGTTATTCACGCCGGCGCTAATGATCGGAGATCACGCCAGTCGGAGATCACTAAAAATAACATTAAAGAGGTGTGTGAACTTGCAAGAGCCGCCTCACGTCAGAGAAATCAGTTTTCTCAGCACATAGAGATTCTTTCACCTAGATATCACACTATAGGGACTGTGTCTGTTCCCATTAAATAAATAAAAAACAGATGTGATACGGATAAATAAATGATAAAACTTGGCTTATTGAATATCAGGTCCCTTTCTACGAAAGCACTTTTTGTAAATGATATGATCACTGATCATAACCTAGATGTGCTCTGTTTGACAGAAACCTGGCTAAAACCAGATGCTTACATTATATTAAACGAGTCTACCCCCAAGATTACTGTTATAAACATGAGCTGCGTCCAAAAGGTAAAAGGGGAGGTGTTGCTACAATTTATAACAATATTTTCAGTATTTCTCAGAAGGCAGGCTTCAAGTATAACTCGTTTGAAGTAATAGTGCTTCATATAACATTATCCAATGAAACAAGTGTCAATGATAAATCCCCTGTAATGTATGTACTAGCTACTGTATACAGGGCACCATACAGACTTTATTAAAGAATTTGCTTTTATATCCGAGTTAGTGTTGGTTGCAGATAAAGTTTTATTTGTTGGTGATTTTATTATGCATGTTGATAATGAAAAAGATGCATTGGGATCAGCATCCATAGCCATTCTGAACTCTATTGGGGTTAGACAACACGTGTCAGGATGCATTGGGATCAGCATTCATAGACATTCTGAACTCTATTGGGGTTAGACAACATGTCTCAGGACCTACTCATTGTCGAAATCATACTCTAGATTTAATACTGTCACATGGAATTGATGTTGATGGTGTTGAAATTATGCAGCCAAGCGATGATATCTCAGATCATTATCTAGTCTTGTGCAAACTTCATATAGCTAAAACTGTATGACAAAAATAAGTATGGCAGAACCATCACTTCTACCACAAAAGACTGCTTTTTAAGTAATCTTCCTGATTTATCTCAATTCCACAGCATGTCCAATACCTCAGAACAACTTGATGATTTAACAGAAACTATGGACTCTCTCTTTTCTAGCATTTTAAATACAGTTGCTCCTTTACGCTTAAGGAAGATTAAGGAAAACAGTCTGACACCGTGGTATAATGAGCACACTCGCACCCTAAAGAGAGCAGCCCAGAAATTGGAGCGCAGCTGGAGGAAAACAAAACTAGAGGTATTTCGTATTGCTTGGCAGGAAAGTACCTTATCCTACAGAAAAGCATTAAAAACGGCTAGATCTGATTACTTTTCGTCTCTTTTAGAAGAAACAAACATAACCCCAGCTATTGATTTAATACAGTGGCTAAATGAACAAAAAATAAAGCATCGACAGGTGTTGACATTTCCCAACAGCCAACCCATTCTCACTCCCAAGGCATCAGAAACTGAAGCATGGTCAAGCGCCTTTAGCGTCAGTATGAAGACGTCAAAGGTGCCCCTCGGTGTCACTATATCGACGAACTGGGACCTAGATTGCTTTCAGTGGGAAACTTTTGGCGTCAGTACACAGACGCGAAGGGCATGAGATGTTTATCGCTATGAAATCACGTTCAAGAAGTCTCATTCAGCACACATCGCGATATTTGCCATCAGTTTACGTGTGCCACAGGTTGGGTGAGTAGTCATAAATACGCTGTCTTAATGTCTGTTATAAAATTTAATTCTTTATTAATCAGATTAGCGCCATATGTTTAATCGCTGTATTATATCGGTCATCCGAGGCTGTCTTTGAGTTTCATTGCGTTTAACTAAATGAACACACCTGCTAACTAGGGTGATTAAACGCGATCTGTCACGTGACGTGCCATAAACATTGGATCAGTTTTATATTCATAACAGGTTCAAAGATGTAAGTTGTATTTGTAAAATCACGGTAACCGCAACACTTACAATAGTAACTGCAGTTTTACTGTGAAATTTGAAGTTAAAACCAGTAAACAGGACATTTACCATGTTTTTACCACAGTAACTGTAATTTTACTGTGATATGTATAGTAATAGCATAGTAATCACCAAACTTACTATTAGTGATGCGCGGATGAGCTAAAACGTCACCCGAATCCGCAGCTTCAAATAAATTATCCACCCGCCAACCGCCCGCACCTGTATTTTTGGCTGATTTAGATAACCGCCGCAGCGCCCGCGGATATAACCGCCATCCGCGCATCACTACTTACTATGGTTGTACCAATGTAATGGTAGATTTGATGTGCTTTTATGACAGATATCACAGTAATCACAACACTTACTGTACCATGCTTGCAATACCTTTTAATGTAAAATCCAAAAAAAAAAAAAAAAAAAAAAAAAAAATAGAAAAAAAAAAAAAGAATTTAAGGTACTACAACAATGATAATGTAAAAAATCTGTATTTTTTCCATCTTGCAGCATTCTCTATATAATTCTATTTGATTTTCTCTCCCTTTTATTTATTTATTTTTTAGCTGAAAAGACGTAAAGGAAGCAGTCAGCCCAGTCGTGTTTGTAGAGAGGTTTTCCTTCAGAAACGGAGAAGACAGAAAGTTGTGGAGGCAGACATTTGCAGCGGTAGGTCTGTGTTAGTTTTAGCTAACATTCCTGCTGTTATAATTCATTGTAATTGCCTCAGCCCCTGTACAGTCTCAATTGACACTATGTTGCGATACGTCAGAAGGGTTTGGATCCATTTGCAGCTTTATTAAGAATAGTCAGACAGTACAGGGTCAAATACCGGCAAGGCAGAACAGCAGAGACAGAATCATGAACCAGGCGAGAAATTGGGGCAGGTGGCTAGAAAACAGAGTCCAGGTGAAACAATCCAAGTCGGGGCAGTTAGATAACAATCAGAGAATCAGGAAACAGTCCCACGGTCAGATACACAGAAAACAAACACGGGTATAACGCTCGGAAATGACAGCCAGGGCAAATCAAGACTTCGCAAAAGAGTCCGTGTGATGGTGTGGCTTATATGTGCGTGTGTGAGTGAGAGACTGTGCAAATGAGGTGCAGGTGTGGTTGTGTAATCAGTCCCAGGTATGAGGGATGATGGGAAATGGAGTCCGAATGGGAGATCGCTAATATTCAGGAGACAGTTCCCTCTGGTGGTGCGGAGGAGGCGGTACGGGAGCCTCCTCTGTAACAGAGCCCTCCCCCTGCGAGCGGCTCCTGACGCGAGGAAGCGGGCGACGCCGGGGTCTTCCACAAGGTCGAAGGGCCGGTTTCGCCGGATGCATCCTGTGAAACTCTTCAGTGAGAGTGGGGTCAAGGATATCTCCAGTCGGACCCAAGATCGCTCCTCCAGACCGAACCCCTCCCAATCGACCAGATACTGGAGGGTGCCGCCCCGGCGTCTAGAGTCTAGCAACTCATGCACTCGATACGCCTCCTCGCAGTCAACCAGTATAGGCAGGGGGGTCTGCGGCCTGGCTCCCTCCTCAGTCTCTCCTCTCGGACCACCAGTGGGTTTAAGCAGTGATACATGGAATGTGGGAGAAATACGATAATTAGAGGGCAGTTCTAAACGGAATGATACTGGAGTTATTTGTCTAGAAATTTTGAAGGGACCAACATACCTGGGACTGAGCTTTTTACATGGTAATCGGAGGCGTAGAGCTTTAGTCGAAAGCCATACCCATTGGCCCGGTGTGTACTCTAGACTGGGACGTCGAAGTCGGTTAGCTTGTTGTTCTTGACGTCTGACAGTGTGAAGTAGATGGGTATGGTGTCGGTAGTGGGTTTAGAAGGCCGGCCGGGAGCTGTCTGTGTGTTTGAGCAGGTGGTGGGTTACGGAGGACAGATGGCAGATTAGAAATGGCTCCGGGTGGTGATATGCTGATGCCTTGCAGTGCTTTGATGAGTTCCTCGGTTAATGTGGTGAGCCGGTTTAACTGGTGTTGGTGCATGGCAAGCTGCGAGGCTTGAGCAGAGAGTTCTGTTGATAGTTGCATGAGTGCTGCTGGATCGCTGTTTGGCGAAGTCTTCTGTTGCGATACGTCAGAAGGATTTGGATCCATTTGCTGCTTTATTAAGAATAGTCAGACAGTACAGGGTCAAATACCGGCAAGGCAGAACAGCAGAGGCAAGGCAGAGACAGAATCGTGAACCAGGCGAGAGATCAGGGCAGGCGGCTAGAAAACAGAGTCCAGGTGAAACAATCCAAGCCGGGGCAGGCAGATAACAATCAGAGAAACACGGGTATACCGCTCGGAAATGACAGCCAGGGCAAATCAAGACTTCACAAAAGAGTCTGTGTGATGGTGTAGCTTATATGTGTGTGTGTGTGTGAGTGTGCAAATGAGGTGCAGGTGTGGTTGTGTAATCAGTCCCAGGTATGAGGGATGATGGGAAATGGAGTCCGAGTGGGAGATCGCTAATATTCAAGAGACAGTTCCCTCTGGTGGTGCGGAGGAGGCGGTACGGGAGCCTCCTCTGTAATACACTATCACAATATTGGTAAATCAGCTGCGTTCTTCTTGGAAAGCAGTCAGATGTCCCACACAGTCAGAAAGTGTATATTGTCCATTGGCTTCTTAATAAATTACTTCAAATAGGCCCCATCAATTCATGCTCCAACTATACATGATATCTCTCTGCACCTCATAATACCCATATATTGTATACAGAACCAGTAATGAAAACAATAGTTAAAAGGTTTTTCGTATTGATAAAGCATTGTGTTCTCTTGTTCAAGCTTCATACAGTAAACTTTTGGTGTCTTCCAAATGCTTTTATCATAAAAAGCATCAGTTCTCATCAGGAGTTTTAGTAAAGGACATATTCATGCACAGCCATCCCCTAGTTCCAGTCATGCAGTGAATTCATGATGCTATTGTCAAAGGTATATTTCTGCATGTGTATGTAGCAGGTGTTTGTTTTCCTGAACAATTTCTCTATCTTTCATTGTTTGGACAATTAATGTTTATTTGGTCCTGTGCTGATAAGAGTTTTGTAGATGATATTGCACACTTGACATGCATGTCTTCATGGTGTTATTTTGTCAGTTTTAAACATTTACATTATGTGTTGTATGACTTTTTGGTCAATTTAATTTTTAAGAAAATTAATCTGTTTCCAGTGTTCTCTGAAAGACATATACTGTATTTACTGTTTTGTTTTTTAATAAAAGCATTTTCATACTGAAAATAGTTAACGTTTACAACGTAACTGCTTTTTTATTCTTCATAGTGGCAAAAATGAGCTTGGTGACAGAGGATGTAGTGCAGTAATTTGGGCACTTTGTCTTTAAATGAGTTTGACATATCAATAAATACTGGGAAATGCTTACAAAACTATGCGTGTTCATTATGCTTTCTTTGTTATTTATTTATTTATTCTTTCAGTTATTATTCCTAGAGTTCAAATGGTAGAGAATGGCAAATCACAGAAACATAAAAGTGAATAATTTTCTTTAACTTTAAAACACAATGTAATTTACAATGTAAATGTTAGAAGAACATCATTTGATTAGTAAATGCACTTGTCTTTGGTCAAAAATAAAATAAAATCTATCTTTTATATTTAATGAGAGGAATGTATCGGTAAGGCTAGATGGGATACAGCTGCCAATGCTGGGCATGCGCACATCAATATTGCCCAATTTTTGTCACGCTGAACAACAATAATTACTGTATTTGCATTATTGTAAGGGGTAGGTGTAGACGTTAATAAAACACATTCTAATAGGTAGCAAATTTAATTTATTGTTAACCGAATCTATCCCTTCAGCCGAAAAACGGAAGACATCTGTCATAAATGACCATAAATGGAAAAGGAAGTGTGACGCCGCTGCTCAGCTGGGATGTCATTGGCTGTGAATTTCCCTTGTCACTCGCAAGACTGTCTGTGGTTGGACTATCTTTTAGCCCATATTAAACAGAGCATCATGTTACAAAAGTATGTTTTGTTGATATTATCACGTTAGTAATATATTAAGTCAACAATGAAATGTTGCTATGTTGAGAGAAATTACCCCTTTAGCGAGATCCTAACCCTAACCCTAAGCATAACTTCAATGAACTACAAATAACAGCGCCAAGTTTTCCCGTTCCATCGATAGAATGACAGAGGCTTATGGGTAATGTAGTTTAAAACTTTTTATTAACCAAATGAATTAAATAATATCTTTAATGGAAAACTGGATATCTAAATATGTTCATTGTGCAAACCTCTATGATATATTTGAGAGGCAGGCTGAAATTTGGTATTTTACAGTGAGCAATATTTAAAATGCCTTTATGCCACCTTTCCATATATTTCTGAAAACTGTTATTTTATCAACATAGCATAAGTAGTAATCCTGCCGGATTTCTCTTTGATACGTTAATTGGACTCTGATTTACAGCCATTTGAAGTGTGCATTTTTTGGCTCTTCCAGGGGGCACTGCTGATCCCCTGGGGGTAGAAGGGCAGTAAAACGTCTCAGGTTACTTATGTAACCATGGTTCCCTGAGTAGGGTACGAGACACTGCGTCCTCTAGGAGTCGCTATGGGGGACGCCTCGTCGTGACCCGTGTCTGAAGCATACATTGAAAAAACACCAACTCGTTGGCCGGCGACAGCCATGACGTCACTACCGGTGCGACTATAGATCAGAAGGGTAAGCATACTGCAAGCTAGCCAAACACTCAGCGCATCAGGGAGGCAGAGGAAGGGCCTAATTCACCTGATGTTGCTGGTTCCAGGTGCTCTGGAGAAACACTGAAACCCGGCTTCTTACCGTCTGGACATATCGATGAGTAAAATAAACACTGCAAGTCGATCACCCGGTTTCAGAGGGGGTGCCCATCGAGGACCTACCCTAGAAAGGGACAGAAACTTACGTCATGCCTCATTATAGCTTTTGACAGGACATTGTGAGGCCATCTGATGAAACATGGAAAAATTAGAAAGAAATGCTTTAATAATAATAATAATACATTATTTATTTGATTTTTGAAGTAAACGCCAATAAATATAATGGATGAACCTGCAATGACTTGCCATTATCTATTCCCCACTGTAAAGCAGTAATCAAGGACAAATTATACACATTGTGATAGCTCACTATTACTATTACACAAGGACAAATTCATGCAGTACTAAGAATCACAATATAAAAAAAACTCATTAGCAAAAATCAGTGTAAAAATGTCCTCCTCACCCCCTTATCTTGCTCCTCACATGCTGGACATCAGTAATGTGCATGCTCTTGGTTTTAATGCATTACAAGATCCACGTTGATCATTCCTGGTACATTCTGTTATTCCTTAAGTGTTTGTAGCAATAAATCCCATGGCAGCATCTTGTAATGCAAAATAATTCATCTTGTAACTCCCTTTATTTCACCAAAAATTGGCATATTTGTCACTAAATATATACAATAATAACTGTTTGGTGTATTGTTGTCCCAGATGTCATTAATCTGATCAAAAATGTTTATGTCTTAAGTAAAAATAATCATGGTAATTAATATTATATATATAATATATTATATTTATTTATATATATATGAATAATATATTAATATTTTAATTAATATAAAATTATAAAATAAACACATATAAGCCTACCTAGTAAAATGATGTATTTACAGAAAGAATTTTCAGAATCAGAATCAGCTTTATTCGCCAAGTGTGCGCAAACACACAAGGAATTTGTTGTGGTTTTTAAGAAGCTCTTGGTACATACATGCATACATACATACATACTGTATATACATGCATATCTGTCAGGAGAACAGAAACATTTAAATAAGACTTAACAATGTTTATGAATCTGGAACAGAAGATTTATGTACAGATTTGTGCATTATTTACTCTATATATACAGCTGTATAAAAAATATGCATATTTATTTACATAGTACT
>NW_015655404.1:142207-147281 GCF_001515625.1 Sinocyclocheilus rhinocerous
TGAAGATCAATGTGAAGATGGATGATAGCTGGACAGCACAGGCTTTGAGGCAGGCTGGAGAGACACCGTCTGGGCCTTTGGCTTTCCTTATCTTCTGCTTTCTGAAGACTTTGCATACATCCTCTTCACAGATCTTGAGTGCAGGATGAGAAACAGTAGGGGGGATGGAGGGGGGGGAGGGTGTTGATGGCTGTGCTGTGAGACGGTCGGAGTGGGTGTGGGGTGTCAGACCAGGCCTTTGCTTTTCAAACCTGCAGTAGAACTCGTTCAGGTCTTCAGCCAGTTGTTGATTGGCCTCAGTACTGGGGGATGGGGTCTTGTAGATGGTGATGGCTTTCAGGCCTTTCCACACTGATGTAGGGTCTTTGCTTGAAAGCTGTTTTTTTAGCTTTCCAGAGTAGTTTAACTTTGCCACTCTTATCTCCCTATTTAGTGTGTATTTGGCCTGTTTGTACAAGGCCTCAAAAACACTCCAATCAGTAAGTTCGAAGCAGGCCTGTAAATCCTGCTCTGCTTCAACAGTCCATGTCTTCACAGTTGTTACTACAGGCTTAGCAGATTTGAGTTTCTGCCCGTAGGCTGGTAGAAGATGAACCAAACAGTGATCAGAGAGACCCAGCACTGCTCGGTGGACAGAGTGGTATGCATCCTTTAAAACAGTGTAGCAGTGGTCCAGTATATTGCTGTCTCTGGTGGGGCATGTGATGTGCTGTCTATATTTAGGCAGTTCACGGGTGAGATTAGCTTTATTAAAATCTCAGAGAATGATAATGAAAGAGTCCGGATAATGCTGCTCTGTTTGTGTAATTTGATCGGTCAACAGTTCTAGCGCTGCGTTCACACGCACGTCAGTAGGAATGTACTGTACGCACTCACCAGAATAAACGAGGAAAACTCCCGCGGCGAATAAAAAGGTTTACAGTTAATAAAGAGAGCTTCCAAGTTTGGGCAGCACATCTTCTTTAAAACTGTCACGTCTGTACACCAGCCTTCATTGATATAAAAACATAATCCACCACTTCTCGTTTTCCCCGACGACTCGGTCCGCTCTGAACAGCTGGAAGCCCATTAGATGAAGCGCACTGTCCGGGATGGCTCCGTTCAGCCAGGTTTCCATGAAGCAGAGCGCAGCGGAGTTTAAAAAGTCCTTGTTTGTGCGGGTGAGGAGTTGTAGTTCGTCTGATTTATTTGCAAGGGAGCGGAGATTCGTGAGATGAATACTCGGCAGCGGAGTCCTAAAACCGCGCTGACGGAATTTTAATAAAAATAATAATGGATCATCAAAAATACATTAACATCATATATTAATCAGTTCACACAAATGAGTGATGAAATGTCCTAAAAAGTCACACAATCCCATCCAGTCAACTATGATAAAGCTCATGTGATACATATAAGACATTTACTGTTTCAGAAAATAATGATTTCTTATCATCACATCTAAACTGGTTTCTTGCTCATCATGATATTCTTCTCTCGTGTCTGTAAACAGTTTGTGGTTGATATCCAGCACCGATGTGGTGTAGCTTTTTCTCAGCCAGATGATCTCTCAGTCCTAACATCATATTTTCAGACAGTTCCCAGACCTGGTCAAAGTAAAACAAAAATCAAACAATTCAGATGATGTTGTTTAATGGACAGTCAGCTCAGCTTATGTTCTGCGTGATTTTAGCAGGGTGAGCAACTGTGACCCTTGAAGTATTGTACACATACCATTTTTTAAAGCTGTTTTAAGACCTTTTGAGAAGCTTTTTCTTTGAAGACAATTTACAACATCCTCTTCTTTCAGAATCAGAATCAGAATCAGAAGAGCTTTATTACTTCTAGAATCTTTCTCCAAAGTTCATGACTTCTCTTGCTTCAATCTTAAAACACAAATGTGTTTTAGTCTGTGCAGTGTAAGGCCTAGCTTCAAACCAATCAACTATCAATTAACAATTTATAACACAACACTTACAAAACAATGAAATAATGTAAATTGGTGTTTATATCAACTAAACCACTTTTATAACACTTGTCTGCTTTTATTTGAGAAAAACAGGTGGTGTGTTTAAAAACTTAAGATCAAAATGTTCCAGTCACACATTGCTAACATGCTATAATTATAATAGTTGTATCCAAAAAATAAATAAATTACAATTTAGAAAGAATAATCACTGCTGACATGAACAGTCCTGTGAGAGATCATCATAAAGTGCTCTACTACATAATACAGCATTGCTTCAATGCAGACATACCAGTGGAATTGCGCACCTTTCTGTCTTCGTTTGGGCGCAAGATGGTCATGTTCATTCCTCACCATGAACAAAGAATTTTCTTGGTCTTCCTTCTCTTCTGTAAAAGAAGAAAATCTCTACTTAATCTATGTGCAATTAATATTGTTCCTTAAACATATAATTAAGTTAATTTAAAATAAGATTCAGACCAGAGCATTTGATGAGTAAATGTTGATTTAAAAAATTCTAGAAAATTTACCTGGGACGGCCTGATCATGGCAAGATTCGTTGAGACTCAGTAATAGCTGTTTTAGTTTTTAGGAAGGTTTGTGAGGGTTGTTTCTTAAAAGAGCTGTTGAGCTCGATATTGTAGACATGAAAAAGAAGGACAGCACAATCTGTGAGTAATCCTGTAAGACAGAAAGGAAGGAAATATTATTACATTACATGCAACTTGTTGGTTTATACATTACTGTGGGTTTTCTTTTTTTTAGACCATAAAAGCAGCCTCTGTAAAGATGCTGTATAATTAAATGTTAAATGCATTCATTATTAAAAGCAAGTCATTAATAGCAAGCTATATTCATATTAATTATTTTAAACATGATTACATATTAACAGGACTGTTATCAGTAGTGTAATTGATCTGGTTCTGACAAATTAATCAAAGATTTGATATATCACGTGACACATCAAACTAGAGAGATATCATGTATAGTTGGAGCATGAACTGATGGGGCCTATTTGAAGTAATTTATTAAGAAGCCAATGGACAATATAAACTTTCTGACTGTGTGGGGTATCTGACTGCTTTCCAAGAAGAGCGCAACTGATTTACCAAATATTGTGATAGTGTCAAATGAGACTGTACAGGGGCTGAGGCAATGACTAACGACAGCAGTAGAGTAAACATTGCAGGATTGTCTACAAGTACACTTGTACAATATCATACAAGTGATAAATTGAATTACTGAATTATTAAGACTTTGATGTGAGACTGTGTTTCGGGTTCTTACTAATGGGGCATTTTTAAGACTTTTACCGTCCAAATACCCACACTTGCAGTCTTGGCCACTTGAGAGCGCGTGTACGTGACAGTGCGTGCGCAAGACTGTCCCAGGTCTTAATAATGCCAAAGCGCAGTGCCCTTAACGCACACTAAACCCATTACTATACATATCACAGAAAAACTACAGTTACTGTTGTAAAAACATGGTAAATGTCCTGTTTACTGGGTTTTAACTTCAAATTTCACAGTAAAACTGTGTTGTAGTTACCATGATTTTACTAAAAATACAACTTACATCTTTGAACCTGATATGAATATAAAACTGATCCAAGGTTTATGGCACGTCACGTGACAGATAGTGTTTAATCATCCTAGTTAGCAGGTGTGTTCATTTAGTATATCAGAGAGATAAGAAAATATCTTGATTATGAATATGATTTTATTCTGATAATGAACGGCTGCAATGTTTGCAATGCTGTATGTGTGTGCGTGAGGCACCGGCGCAATCGAACAGCGGAAACATAAAATAATCCGTAATTTTTGGTCATACAGATCCTTCGAAACTGCAATGTGTTTACTTTTATTTTTGGATGCGCTTGTCATCTCGGTTTCCTTTCCGTGAACGAACGCAGAGCGCCACAAAAATGAACCAAACTCAGCAGCATATTTTACATTATTGTCTTTTTTCTTTAGTTTTGTTATTCTGTTAATTATTTGAGTCAAATACATTTAGCATATTAATTCCTTTTATATGTAGACTATGATTTAATAAAAACAATTTGTTATTTTTAGTTAAATTAAATTTCTGTTGCTTGTCTGCGCTCATCCGCCGCATTCTTTCTCTTCTCCGACCCCGCAGTATCTGTACTGACGCCAAAAGTTTCCCACTGAAAGCAATGTAGGTCCCAGTTCGTTGATATAATGACGCCGAGGGGCACCTTTGACGTCTTCATAGTGATGCTAAAGGCGCTCGACCATGCTTCAGTTTCTGACGCCTTGGGAGAGAGAATGAGTTGCAACAGCACAGCAGTAATGACTTTATGAACTACCAAGATCGATACTAATACAGAGTTCTGGCATGAAACTCTAGATGGCGCCGTCCGATAGGTCTAACGCAGTGGTTTCCAAACTTTTTGCAGCGTGCACCCCTTTCTAGTGTTTGACACATGTCAAGCACCCCCACCACCGTACTCCGGTTAAACACCACATTTTTTACTGCAATACAAGTATAAATACAAGTATTCACTGTATACAGGGCTTGACATTAACTCTTTTGAATTCACCAATTAATTTTGAGTTAAAATATGTTGTTGTAACGTGCGTTACTGACATTGTAACGAGTAATAACATTACCCAAATTTTATTAGTAATGCGTTATATTACTGCGTTACAGCAAAAAGTAATATACTACTGTAATATTGTTACTTTTGTAATGCGTTACTCCCAACACTGTTCTGCTTTTATTTCAGTTCATTCAAGTCAGTCCACCCAGGGGTTTTTGTGCACTGCAACTTTGACAACTTTTATCTGCACGAGAGAGTAAAATGGCATGCATCCAATTTTGTTGCTGGAAAATTACATTTTATATGACTAAAGTTACTG
The DNA here is from genome assembly GCF_001515625.1 of Sinocyclocheilus rhinocerous. Taxonomy (NCBI): domain Eukaryota; kingdom Metazoa; phylum Chordata; class Actinopteri; order Cypriniformes; family Cyprinidae; genus Sinocyclocheilus; species Sinocyclocheilus rhinocerous. The sequence continues at coordinate 147,035 of NW_015655404.1, forward strand.
CATATTAAAATTTATTTGAATTGATTTCCAGGTTTGTTTTTTTTGCCTATAAAAAGGGCAACCTTATTAAATGCATGTCATCTTTCATATCAAATGCTTACATTTTATTATTAATTTCACTTAATATAATAAGACTCTATAGGGCTGTTACCAATCAAATGAAATCAGTATTAACAAAACCAATTTTTACACTGCTGGAGAAACAGAAGCAGCTGAAGTGGCATTTAGATGCATTTACACAGACAAT
>NW_015655404.1:147439-148373 GCF_001515625.1 Sinocyclocheilus rhinocerous
TCGGCTAACTTTGTCCGTCTCATCATTGCACGAACATGAATTAACAAGCTGTTACGCTGCCACTGGGACTGATGAAGTGGAGAAAGTAAGAGCAGTTATCGAATGACTAAATTATGCTATTTGCTCAGGTGGGTGCTGGGGTCTTATCTATCGGATTGCAACATATATCCATTTTGTTAATTAAACATTACACATAGTGCGCATCTAATTAGAGTTAAGCCAGTCGGTGTGGTAGCCAAGGCTCACATGGTCATAGCCCACTATTGTTAAGCCGGTCGGCGTGGTAGCCAAGGCTCACATAGCCATAGGCCACTATTGTAAAGCTGGTCGGCGTGGTGGCCAAGGCTCACGTAGCCATAGGCCACTATTGTAAAGCCGGTTGGCGTGGTAGCCCAGGCACACATAGATAGTAATACATGCGGTTCACATGGCTCTTCGGAGCAGCAGCAGTTCACATGTCTTGGCGATAGATCTGCTTGTTGGGGGGTGTTTTCTTCTTGTTTTGGCTTGTATTGTCCCTTCTATGTCTCCTGCTTTGTGGAGGGTTATTTCATGTATGTTATATCCGCAGCAGCAATATTTCTTACATGCTCACAGCAGCATGTTGTGGATGTATTGGCAGTAGCAAGTCTCAGTACTTGCTCTGCCGCAGCCGCAGCAGCAGCGTAGCAGATCTACACCGCCAAGACCAAATACATTAACATTGTCATGTACATTACCATGCCAATCCCTCCGAGAGTTGTCATGACAGAAATACAGAGTTCTGGCATGAAACTCTAGATGGCGCAGTCCGATAGGTCTAAGTCAATCTGACCTAATGCCATCATTATCACATGGCAGCTGATTGGTTCTCTACTGTATCGGTAGCCAATGAGAGCGCTGCTAAACACTCACGTAAACTGGGACCCAAATTCGTTGGACCGTTTATCATTTC
>NW_015655405.1:0-816 GCF_001515625.1 Sinocyclocheilus rhinocerous
TGTGCATATAGCGCTTCATCGTTTCATGATATTTTGGCCAAGTGTCGTTCTTAAACGACAAGAAAAAGTATAGCACACATATAGCTACAATAAAAGTTATAACCTGTAAGTTGATGAAAGCGTTTAATGCGATGCACTTGCGGCCTCAGATACAGCTGTTCTAATGACAGACAAAACAGATCTCCGTCATTCGCTGGTCAAAAACCAACTCCATTTAATGTTAAGTGCAAGTGTCTGATAAAGCCACAATACCAACTCTGACGACGTTTAAACGTTATCCCTTTCTATGTTTTTTCCTATATTTCAGTGCTTAGTGTTGTGCCGTTGGATTTTTTATTTATCAATGCCCCCCTTATGAGATCTTTTAACCTCTGGTCTTCACAGAACATGTCCTTATGATCACAGAACGGCACAGAAACTGTCTTTTACAGATGTAGGTGCACCAAAATGAACTCAAAAAGACTTATAAACGAATATCAGTCCATTGCTTAACTCCATATCATGTATGTAACCCACACATTTGACTATCATGTTCTAATCACTTATTGTGTGTCTTTTTAATAACTATTGAATAGCTTAAGGGTTCATATTCATGTTTGGTATGTATGAGTCTGAAAATTCATGCTTTAAACGTTTCTATCAATCAATACCTTGTCAAATATATTATATTCTGGTTATAGAAATCATGAAACGTTTCTATCAATTCTTTGACAAATGAAGGTTTTTCCTTGCCTTTTTGCCACCGGGTTTTAGCGCTCTTTGAGCGCTTTGAGCTCCTCTAAAACCATGAGGAGAAAACCCATCTAGTCTCGTTAC
>NW_015655406.1:0-1903 GCF_001515625.1 Sinocyclocheilus rhinocerous
AGCACGAAGCGCTTACAATGTGCGCATCCGGTGTGCAGAATGATACACAAAGTAAATTTTAAAAAAAACAATTTATAGTCTTTTCTACGCCCGTGTTTTGTTCTCACAGACACCCGGTAGCAAGTAACAAAACAACATTAAACTCCAGCAAGAAGATAAAGTCCTTTTTGCAAAATCATAGACATGTATTTACAAATCAAGTATAATGGGAACACAGAATGATCTTGGAGAGAGCTTTACCGAGCTGACTGCTGTAACCGAACGCGACCAGGGTTTAAAGGCTGAACGAATGACTGACAGCCACAGTGGAGAAAAGAGTTTGTGTGAACTTTAATGTAAGGACTTAAATATTCATATGTAGCTCACATTAAGCTATCGTATGGCTTCAGAAGTAAAACAGAATAATTCGCACAATCAGGGAAAAAAATAAAATAAATAAATCTCGGATTTGGATCGGCCCTCTCTGACCGATACCCGATCCGAGAAAAATGGCACTATCGGAGCCGATACCCGATATGAATATCGGATCGGCGCATCCCTAAAAAAATGACATTTTTGAAGTGTTATTAATTGTAACTTTTTAGATAGGGATGGGTCACAAAGGTCAGCGTTTCATCCAAAAACCAACTTTTCAACCATTATTCCTATCCAAGACACCATGATAGAACCATACATTACTTATTGTTAGTGTTTCTTGCAGTTTTTTTTATGTTAAATTATTGTTATGCATCATAAAAAAAGGTTTCGCTGCCTTTGTTAAATAGATAAATAAATTTGATAAATTCCCTGATTAGAATCTCCATTGCAAATTTTTTTTCAGGAGAGGTGTGTTTGTCTTGATGAATCTCTGCTGAATCTCAGTGTTTTCCTCAGAGGAGTTTATGTCGAAGTTGTGATAGCTGCAGGCTCACACCTTTGTCAAACGTTTAAGTTGCGATTGTTATGCTGTGTCAGAGCGAAATGCCAAATGCATGTGTGATGACTGTGATCATTCACAAATCTAGACTTATGATTAACCCAGAAACTCTTTATCACCTCCGCTCCTCTTTTATTCAGCGCAAATAACATTATTGCCACACTTATGCTTTTTCTGTCTGTCTCATCTATTTCAGAACCACCCCTCTCTGCTTTAATATGGAGTGAGAAATTAACACCTCTGAAATTACTTTATTTAACTGTTGGCATCCTCTGGGATGGTTAGCACTTATTAAAGTAAATCAGAAATGTTTCACATGGCTCGCTCTGGAATTTAATTTCCCTCCCTGCCTCTTCAGTTGCGTCAGTGCCGAGAGAGGCGCCATCCAATGGCAGCTGCTCCAGGGACTCCTAACATTTATCAGTTGATCGGGCTTTCGAGAGTCATGCTGTAGGAGATCCTTTCACCCCCGGCTCCAGTGCCAGCCAGTCATATGGGCGCTGAGGATGGTGGGGGTCGGATGGAGCCATAAGGGCAGGGTGGCAGATGATGGACTCATGATGAAAGTTCCCCCGCTGAGGGGCAAGCTGCTACAGAGCTCATCTCAGCAGAAAACACATGCACAGTATATCTGACTTGTCATACATCACATTTTCCATCTACAAAGGAACTGTGGGAGGTCTGTAGACTGATTTGATTTGTAAAACAGAAAACAGAAATTGTCTAAATGTTCTAAATCAGTGGTTCTCAAACCTGTCCTGGAGTACCCCCAGCCAGGGGCGGACTGGGACAAAAATTCAGCCCTGGCACTATAGCCACACCGGCCCACATTACCACACCGACACAGCCCAACCCATGGACACACGCATTCACTACTTACATTTGTGTACAGATGGTGAAATAATATAAGCAGTACCATATATGTAACAGATATTTAAACATTTAATGTATGTGTCTGGCAAACAATGCTTACTACTTTTTAAAGAG
>NW_015655406.1:2498-6144 GCF_001515625.1 Sinocyclocheilus rhinocerous
GCGGGAGCTCGACCGAGTTTAGATGGGGGAGCTGTGGACTGGCCACCCCCAGAGTTCTCAGACTGACCGTAAGCCTTGCTGGTCGTGGAACTCTGCGGGTTTGGCTCCTTGCCTGGTCCGTGGGAAGAGTAGAAGGAAGTCTTGAGAGAAGTTGAGTTGTAACTTCCTGCTTTCTGTTTGGAATGCTGGGAAATGGAGGAAGGAGAGGCAGGAACAGCTGCAAGCTTGGCTGGGGGACTCTGGGAGTGAGGATCTGATGCTTGAGGTATTTTTCTGTGAGTAGGAGAGGAATTAGGGGTAGTGAGACAAAACATTTACTTTCACATGCAGTGCAGGAAGTAAAAACACAGCTGTCAAAAGGAAACAGGCTTTGTTAGGGACTGAAGCGCTAATGGAGATTAACCTTAGAGCTACCCTGGAGAAAGAAACAAGATAATGCTAGTGGATCCTGGCACAGGCTCAGAGCATGTGATCTGTGAGTGAATCTTACGAAACCTATCAAGAACAAGTCCTGCTCACATTCCACCCCAAAATCAAATGACAAAAGTATGATTTTTAGGACCATTTGTTTTTTTTGCATCGTGTATTTTAATAAAAATTAAGCACATTCCTCCAAATTCGTATTATTGTAATGCATCTGTTGTTTTACTTGAAGTTACTGTAAAACAATTATTTAAAAAAATGTATGTATAGATACGTATATGTATGTGTATGTATATATATATATATATATATATACGTATTATACGTATATACAGATATGTATGTATTTTCATAACAATAACGCAAATTCGAGAAAAAAAGTCCTTAATAAACAAAAAAACTATGCAACAATGAAAATCACGACGCATTTTGTGAGATTTTGGAGATTTACACAGAAGCCGTGCTTGCTTTTGAGCTTTTTGTTGAGATCATCACCCCACTGTTTGTATTTATGACAGTACATATATAAGTCAAGTGGTTCTTACTTCCACAGATGGGCGCTGAGGTGGTTCTCCACCATGACACTCATGGCAGACCGTAGATGGTGCAACCGTCGATCGAAAGTGAAGACACCGTGACCCAGAGAATGACTCCCAAATGAACAAAGCTGTTGGGGAAAGGCCAAGGATTAATACTGACGCTCTGTCTCATTCAATTAAGATTGTTTAAAGAGTCACAGTCATTTAAAGACCACAGACAATGTCATGTCTGAAGCTCAGTGGCCAACTATGCAGTCACAAATGTAATGCTAGATGACACTGTGGAAGTGTTTAGTTTTACCGCGGCTGGTTTGGGATGCCATGGAGTCGAGTGCCAGTCTGCGAGGTCATCGTTCCCCTCTCCTTCGCTCTCATCACCTGAGATGTGGGCCTGGGTGAGAGGAGAGTGTGGCCGGGTGCTGCCATCCTCCACATGGGGTTTATCCTCCTCCAAACTTTCAAACAATGTGGGTGTTCTGCCACACAAACAGATGAACAGAAACAGACAGTTAAGATGTCCAGCAAACTACAGGTAACTATTCGCAAACACAGAATGTACATTAATTATATATATATATAGTAGTTGAATATATATAATAAATTATAAATATATTTGATATAATTTATATCAAATTATAATAACAAAACAAAAAATATATATATATAAAAAAATAGTTTCTCTTGATTTTTTTTCATTGATGTTTCTAACCTAAATGCAGGGCTGTTCGTCAGAGGTCTCCGGCAGAGAGGCGGTGCGGGTGAATCTCTGGGAGGTTCTGGGCTTACAGTCGGAGCAGCTGAACTCTCTGGGGCCTGAGACACCCGATCACGAGCCTTCGAGCTCATCTTCAGCTCTGCCACCAGCTGGTCAAAGTTTTTACTCCTGCCTTGCACCTTCCTGCGCTGATGAATGGAATGAATCTGGAGAAGAGATGATGATTTTTTATTTTTGGACAAGACTTGCAGCACATTTTCTGTGAATTACATCATTCATAAAACGTAAATGGTGAGAGTGTAAGTGCTTTCATTATGCATTGTGGTTTTGGCTTTTGTGCAATATTAAGCACTGGAAAGCCTTTGGGACTGTGTAGTTGTAATAAATAATTTAGAAGTGCTCACCCCTATGACTGCACAAAGCAAACAATGTGTTATTCTCACTTTGTGCCCCAAAAACCATTTTATATAAAACTTGTGGAGCACCGTGCCCTAGACTTTGAACATCATCCAGCTGTGAAGCAAGACATTTATTCTTCCTTTATTTCTTAACCAAAAAAAAACAAAAAACATGCATGATATCAAATACTCACAATAACTTTGAGGTTGAAAATTGTAAATATTGCAATGGTTTTAATACACTTTTTATTAGGCCATTTAATACGCTTTAGTAACCCTAAAGACAGCTTCATAATCTAACGGATATAGAGATGTCTCAATAGTATTTTATCAATCAAATAGTCAAATATTTAGTCTTTTATTACCATTTTTCACTCAAAATTACTCATGCAACTTCCTGTGCAGAATGTCTTATCTATTACAATGTTTTAGTAAATAAAAAACAATATGAAATTATTGTTCTTTATATATTGTCATATTTGCATTTTAGCTACCAGCCCTATAGACAGCCAATATCTGTTGATTTAACAAGAACCTGAAGTCACTGAGGCTTTTCCTGTAATCCCTTCCCCACTTCCTGTATGTCATGTCCGCTGAACTTCCTGTCTGTGTACACACTGAAACCAGCATCCAGTGAATGGCTTCAACCCTCTGAAGGTTAGATAGATTTCTACTATTACTACAGGACAGCAAAAAGCATCAGATGCAACAATTCTGCTTTCTGGAATATTCTGTCAGAATAAAGATCAGTACTTAAGACATATTCACTATGAGTTTGAAACATTGCACACTGATAATAACATAGGTGATAGGTGGAAGTGGTGGTCAACTCACATTGCAAGTCAAAAGTCGAGTACAAACTTTCTTTCTCTCGGGGTCCAACACACCACAGTGCTTGTCAAGGTCACATTCTTTTTCTGTGGAAAAACGAGAAAAGCATTTTATCATCAAAAACATAACATACTAGGTAGATTATACACATTACTACATGTATGAAACCTCAGAAGCCAAGAAAGTCATAAAATATACTTCAATAATATTATGCGTATTAAAAATAGTTAACAACTATTAAATACTACATACACATACATATATTTATATATATGTGTGTGTGTGTGTGTGTGTGTAAACGAATGATTGAATAATCTGTATACATAAGAATGGCATATTATGAAAAACTGATCTGGATCTAATGCAAATGTAGCCTAATGTTGATTATCAAATCTAAACTGTATAATATATAGGTTTAGTTTGGAGCAATGGATATGAAGGGCCTCAGTAATGACTTACTGGAGACCATTTTGTACGTCCTCGACCCACGGAGGTGTCCAGAGGCGACAGGGGCCGAGGCAGCCTCGCCTCTTTGGGATTGAGGCCTCTCGGTTGAGGAAGGCCGATTGGGTGACGGGCCTCCATGTGGCCATGGGGGGTCTCTCTGAGTAGGGGGAGGGGAGCTCCGCGTGGGTTCGATAAGAGGGGGCTGCTTAAAAACAGCCGATTCTGAATGACCCGAGTTTGAAGGCGAGTGCCTGGTGGGTGGAAAGATCATCATATATATATATATATATATA
>NW_015655406.1:6269-34885 GCF_001515625.1 Sinocyclocheilus rhinocerous
ATCCAGCATCATATTTTTGCTGAATGAATACTTGTTTTTTTTTTACAAATTTTGAGGTGCTGATTCCAAAAATGGTGCCCGTTTTGATGTAGCACATCATACTTTCTCATAAAATACAATGCATTTTGTAGCTTTGTTTCTGCTTCCGACAACCATTTGCTAAGTGAAGTCTTGTATTGTCACTTGATCACCAGAAAAACTGCCATAAAGACATGATTCCAGTCGTCATCTAAGCCAGGTTACAACTAAAAAAAATAACAAAAACTTGTCTACAGTAGGGTTATTACTATAAAAAATCTAAACGACGGTGGGGGTCGGTGACGCGGTGGGCAAGTGACGTAACCGGTGTTGAAGCTTAACACCGGTATCACCGTCAGCACCGTCTATCGCGGCAAGCCTAGTCTACAGAACCAAAATCATCTAAGAATTGAACAAATCAATTATCATCCGATTTTCATATGTATGAATGATTCTAAAGACATTTTATGCCTAATCTTTATTCCCATTTTTTCCAGATTGTAAGTGCAAGGACACATTTTGAATACCTCTTTTTGCCATTAAAATGTAGGGCTGCACGATTAATCGAATGCGATTGTCATGCGCATTTTGTTAAAAAAGCCGGTTCTGTAATCAGCAGGAAATCATCAGCCGTAGTCGTGTGTTTATTAGTCATGTTGAATCAATAAAAGCGGTTAAATCTTCAGTTTATTCAGCTGCAGCGATAGGCATTTTCTGGGTTTCTTCTGCAAGGCGTATTTGGAGTTTCAGCGCGAGAGCGCCCTCTGGCCTTTGGATGGAGATTTACTGCTGATCACAGAACCGTGCTTCACTGAAAGATACGCATGACAATTGCAGCTTTTGTCGAATCGCGATCTCGATTCTATTTTGATTTATCGTGCAGCCCTATTAAAATGTTTTGAAACTTTTGACATTTGACCGCTTTTGTTATTTTGATGAGTGAAAAAAATGTGAACATCAATTTAGGTAAAATTAGGTCTTTTTTGCAAATGAGCAGATTTTTTTAAAGATGCAGGGCTGTGTTAGAACACATTAGACCCTCTTTTAACGTGAACAAACAAGATCAGATTAGTAAATCTTACCAAACTCCATCTTTCGGAGGTTTCGTGTGTCTGAACTGAGGCGGTGTTGAGGGAGATTGCGGAGATGCCCACAGCGGCCCGACATTCTGGTTCCTGCCACTCCAAGAGGAGGCTCCGTGGGAAGGCGGGGTGTGTCCATGACGGGATCTATGCTGCTGAGGTGGAGGTGGGGTGGAGCGGAGGTGTGCATAGAGCTTACCCAGAGGGCCGTGCCTCCTCTCGCAATGCTTCTCGAACGCCTGAGGCTTCACCACCTGACTGCAATGGCCGCAAACCACCAGATAGAAGTCATCGTGCCCAGGAAAATGACCGAAGATGGACATATCTACAAAAGCATACCAAACAATAGGGACAAATTAGCTTTGTTCGAAAAGTAAAACTAGAGGAAATGTTTTTAAATACAGTAATTTTCTCCAAAGAGAAATTAATTGTGTGTGTGTGTGTGTTGAAGCTTCCTGTTTGAAAACTCAAATGTTTCTAAACATATTTAAGTAGTTCCTACTAGTGGCAGTCCAATATTTACCTGAATTCAGCCTATGACACTGAAATAATAGCTCTGTTCAACTTAATGTGCCTTTTTTTTTAACTTTCAGAAGCTGAATTTCACAAAAGAACATGTTTATTATTCATTGATAAGGCGGTTTATAAAAGCTGGACCTGACAGGAGGAACCACCGTGTTTTTAATGTCGAAAATCTCAAAACAGCTAAACACCGGCCAATTAATCGGCTTATATATCAGTCCATCACTAAATGGGTTCATGTTAATCAGTGTCCCCTTGAAATCAAAGTAAAGTACATAACGCCTACCCTCTTTCCTCAGTGTCATGGTTTCCATCGTTGTTTTGCCATTCTTGCTGTATTCATCTCCATTGGACCCTATGAAAAATGTTTGGAGGTAGTTTATGTTAGAAAGGGTACATGACCATTATAAAATAACAGACTTCCATGCATTATCATTAATGACTTATCAACACAGCACATATGGGCATCTTACGTAAACGCTACATTCTAAACCCACTTAATTCAATGGGCCGTAACCATAGAAACATTGAGAAGGACATGTGCCCTCCAAAAATCAGACCTATAATGGGTTCTTCTATGCTGAACTCTATTTGGTCCAGAATATGTGGTTACTGTCTTGAATGCAATGTATTGAGTCAAAACTGTGAGAAAAGGGACCAACATTGATTTATGCATACAGTGGTGTTTAATGAGAGTCATAATATGAGATCTAGTCAACTGTTCAGGTTTTATTCCCCAAGATTTTCAGTGTGAAATGCAATCTGTGCCATGAACTGGTCATCTGTGAAGCTGGCACAAGCTCTTCTGTGGGTGGGGCCAAAATAAAAACTACCTGCAAATGACCCCTACACTATTAACTGCTTTGATGTGCCCGCCGACAAAAGGAGATTCGTGGTTTTAAACTGAGTGCGTTTGTTTCTTTTGAAGTTCCAGACAAAACGAACGCGGAACACGTTCTATTATGACGACACTGATCAGCGAGAGAGAGCGAGCGCGCAAGCGCGTAACCCGGCCGGCACTAGGACCCGGCAGGTTCTTTGTTTGGGTAACATGGTTCGGGATGCCGTGCCTTTTCCACGAAAAATAAAGCACATCCGTGAGACTTTTTGGTGGTGGATGGAGAAATACCGGCGACGAAGTGCTCACTCACCCTCCGATGCTGTCAGGTTGGCTCTTTCCGTCCAGGCGCTCCAGCTTTGGCCCACGAAATCATCGAGACAAGGCACCCGCCGTTCCGGAGCAGCCATTACTTTAACTGCGCGTTCACGCACCGCCATCATCACCGCGCGTCAAGGCGCTGACGTCACATTGCGCGATCCCGTGGGTGGAGGGGGAATCTGCGTGCGCGCGCACTTTTTAATTTTATTTGCATTATTGATATTTTATTTGACATTATTTTATTAGACGAATCTTCAAACCCTTTACAGATTTGTAATGCAAATTGAGTACCTTAAACTGAATTTTAATAGAAATATTTCACATTCTTAATATATTAAAAAATATGACAATTAAGCACATGCAAAACAAAAAAATCTTAATAGTTCTAAAATAGGCTTCATTTTCTTTATGTAATACAGATAAATACATCCGATTCGATTTCCTTGGTGTAGTTGGATTAGTACCTTATTCAAGGCTTTAAACCATAAGCAATGCATATGTTATTTATTATTCACGTGTGTTGGTTTGCCGTGATCTTGCCCATTTTTTTCACTATCTTCGACCCAAAAGAAACATGTATGATCGACACCAGTGTGATTTAGATGATGTATTTATTTTGTTTACAATACTACCATCTAGTGGTTATGTAGTAAACAGCAGCCTTTTGAAATAAAACACGAACCAATATATATACAGCTCTCCTCTTTTAATACTAATCAAAACTGCAAACAGCCTTTTATGGAGGTTTTCCTTCTGAACGTAGCATAGAGATATAAAACACACACACAAATCTGGCCTATATTTTCCAAAAGTCACAACCAAAATTGAGGATTGCTCCAGGACAAAAAAAAATCATCAATATGTGACCCGAGGAAAGATTTTTAAATGGCACTTTTAACTTTTTTCCTCTTTAATCACAATTAGACCCAAACTACTTTCCTTAAACAATTTATATTAATAATTTAATGTGTTTACCTTTACCTACTTTTTATAGCTATGTAGATTAAAAAGTTTAGATGTGGCACTGAATATTCCTTTGAAAGTTTCATCTTACGATTAAAACAACTACTTGAGGATATAATAAAAAACAAAATTGCCAATTTAGAATTAAACAAATAATCAATTTTTAACAGAACATAAAATGCCCACAGACAATCACTGTTGTTGAACAATTATTCTTTTTTTTTTTAGAATTCAACTGAATGCAATCCCCCACAAAACATTTCTTTCTGTAAAAAATAAGATGGTAAAACATGCCACAGATGCACAAAAGTAAATGTTCTTTCTGTAAATATAAACATCAACCCATGTGATACAGATGCTTCATTTACAGTGTCAAGTCAAATAACAGCCAAATACAAATAAATGACAACATTACTACTCCAAACAGTAGAAAAACAATCAACTCAGAGAATTCACACAAACATTTAAAATAAAGGTTACAGACGAAATATCAGATGCTTTATGGCTGAAACTGAGACGAATTTTTTAGTTTGTCCTTCCCTGACAAATGTAAGGTGACTCAGATGTGGCTGTGGAAAAACATTCTATCATGAACGTAAATGAAAAGGCACTTAAACCAATAAATAGTTATTTAAAAACTACAAGCAAAGACAAGCTTTAAATGTCTGAAGCTAGATATTAGTGTGCTAGTATTTGAAGTGCTCAGAGACATTTGACATTCTCATGAGGTCTGATTGTAGTGGACATTTACAGTTACTGAAATGCAGGTCATCTTTATATCAAATTAGACAAATTAATTAAAATGAAAAACATCAATAACCTAGAACAAGTTTATTGTAAGTTGTAACTGAAATGCTACTGATCTAACAAATAATTTGGTTTCTTTTTTTACCTGCGTGACAAAATTTGCTTCTGACAGTGCCATTAAATAGACACTAAAATAAAAAAAAATCCATAAAGAAATGATGAATTCAGCTTAGAGCATGTCTAATGTAATGAACTGCGATGCATGACGCTAGAAACAAAGCTTTTGCATATCAAAGTGTAGTTTGTTTCACAAGTGGTGATGTCCTCTGCTTTATGAACGAATGGAGAGGAGAGGAAGGAGCCCGTCTTGTCTAATTAGGAGGTGGAAACTCCTCCCTCTACGCTGGGCGGTGGATTGGCCGGCTTATGAAACGGAGTCTCCTTGTAGATGAACCAGCAGTTTCCTGCCCACAATATCAGGTTTAGGAATCCAAAGAGCTAGAGGATGCGGAAAAGAGAAAGATACATGTAGTGCTTCGACTGCTCGTTTCTGAAATTCTTATTTACTTGCAAATAGATTACTAGAAGGAGAAGGATAATGGATGACACTTCTCTCCCACAGGCCAGGAGTTGCAAGGCCAAAAAAAAAAAAAAAAAAGTGTTAAATGAGTTGTTAAACTTTTTCAAATTGCAACAATAATTGAATCTTGAAGCCTGAGATATGAAGTAAGCCAGAAAATTGTAATTTGTTATTGTTTCTTGTTTAATTACACACATGTTCCGTCGAACTGTTGTATAAACGCAATATCACTGTCGTACTCGAGCGATACCGGCTCTATATCAGAGGCTGTGATTAGGCCAGAGGCACGAGGCCGCAGGCCGAGAGCTGATATAGAGCCGGTATCGCTCGAGTACGAGAGTGATATTGCTCATATATTGTATATGTGTTTTTGCTGAGTATCATTTCATACATCTGTTTTTTATGGATCATATATGATATAGGAGGATATGGAGCTCATGCTCAAAGAGGGGGAAAAAAAACAGCTTAATTTTATTCAGGCCCAAACTGAGCCAAAATATGTGCAGTTGCTGACATTTATATGGCCAAAAAAGTATGATATTCTGATAGCTTGTAATGAAAAATCAATGAGATCTTTACAACAGGCTACTTTCATAAAATGCATATAAATATCAGTTGTCACTCTATATCTGCCACAAATATGTTTAGTATGATGATAATTAAATACTTTAGTTTTATGATCGAAGCTTTATGGTTTTTATTATGGGGGTCAAAACATAATGCAATGAAATTCAATGATGATTGCATGAAGAAATAAATGTTTTCTTAAAAGCCTGATGAATCATATTTGATACTCACATTTTTTTAAACATGATTTTTATAATAAATTATATATGGATAATCAATCAAACCTAAGCTGCTTCAGTCCAGTAAGTGTTCATCTTGAAATATTAATAACAATATAAAAGTTATTCTTACATTTACTTAATAAAAATCATTAAGGATTTCACAGGAAAAAGACACGTGAACCACAACCTGAAGGTGGACATTTTTACAATTATAGTAAAAGGCCTTTTACTGGCTAAAAAAATATAGACATCAAAAGGTAAGTAATAAATGGTTTGAAACAGGTTTTTCAGCAAAGTTTTGATCATTTAAAAGCCTTAGAAATGTGCATAAACAAGTAGGCCTTATAGGGTTTAACATTTATCCACAGTTTATCAAATAATCAGTTTGTAGGTTTGTACAAAACCAAAAAGCAGTAAAAGTAGATCTGCCTCAGAGCAATGTTAGGACATGTGAACTATATAATCTATACATACATAATAAAACAAATATTGGCCAATGAAATGTTCTAGATATTAACCAGGCCTAACAGTAATTGCACTTACCACAGAGGAATTGAGACGACCCATCGAAGGGTAGCTCTTCACCACACACTTATCAGGCAGACAAGCTTTTATTAGCCGGTCAGCATCCGTAGCATATTTGACATCTGTTAAACCTTTTCCCCAGGCTGAGGAGCAAACCAGCCACAAGAAAGCAAAGATTCCGGTCACAATCAGATCCTGGAGAGGGAACAGAGTAAAGTTTGGGATATCAATTCTTGCTCATGGAAATGCTAGGGATATTCTGATAAAGTGGCTGTCAAAAGTAAAAGCACAAAATTAGACCAACAGATCATGAGAAGGTTTGAGTAACAGACACTTGGACGATTAACACAAGTGTGTCACTTCCAAAATGTACAATACTTCCAAACTTTACAATCGATAATTAATGTTTTCTGTTCAAATTTAAATTTTATTAGTGAATTAATTAAATAATGTAAAATAAATGTACACTGTACAGATCACAAATATATCAGAGAGTAGGACTGCATAAAAAAATAAATTATATATATGTTATATAATATTTGTATATTGTATATATATTTTATTTATTTTTTTAGATATTTTTATGTGTTTATTTATTTTTGATGAAAAGGGGTAGAAAAAAATTACAATTCTGCAATTGTATGAAGCTCTTTGTTAATACTTTGGAAAAGTTTGCAAATAAATTACAAAAAAAAAAAAAAGGTTACAAAATTAATTAAATAAATCTCTCGCAACCATATCTATGGCTATATAAAAAACATATTAATAATATGTCTACTGAAAAAAAATATATAAAATAACACTGGTTGGCCACTAATTAATAAACTGTAAATCAAACCTTTTAAAAAATCCTCACTAACCATATTTTAATTTTATATTAATTGTCACAAACATTCTGCATCACAAAGATAATTTTGTTCCAAAAAATGTCATGACATTCATAACAAGTACATTAAAAAGTGCAATACAAAATAACTGATTTGAATGACATTCATATAATCACAATAATATTTCCAAATGAGTGATGACTCACAATAATCGTGCCACGGTTAGACTCCCTGTAAACCTGCTGGTAGCCCAAGTACAGGATGAGGGTGAAAGTACAGTACAAGAAGCCCAAGACGCCAACAGAGACGAAGAACTCGGCCGAGGAGGAGAAATCCCCCTGCAGGAAAGTCACGTTCTTGCTCTGATTGCAGTGACGAATCTCATATGGCTGACTCGGGAGCCTAATAAGTGGAAGTCACATGTTTACTAGAGCTCAATTTATTGTCTCTCCGGTTACATTACAAAACTCTAACATTCACTTTCTTCAAACAACATACATATGGATTACTCATTGCATGACTAACAGCAGGACAGCATTTTAACATTTTTAAAAAATGACACCTTCCCTTAAAAATAATTTGTAATAATTTGTAAGAGATCTGGATGTTTTACCTAAAAGGATATGCAAAATGAGCAGTAATGTCTTCATTTTTACTTTCACAATCAATGGTGAACGCAGTGAATCCAACATAACCACCAGTGGTGGCAAAGGCACAAATGGTGAACACCTAAAAACACAACAATTATGATAATTAGACATCTAGAAAATTGCATTTTCTATGAAACCATTACAGAGTTGTTGTCAAGCATCGGTCGGCGTCTGTCTGTCCATCCATCCATCCATCCATCCCTCCCTCCCTCCCTCGTGTTCAATTTAAATGATTTTTTTTGTAACTGTGTTGTTTTTTTCATTTGTATTATTTTTATTTCAGTTTTAGTTATTTGCATCAAGTTCAACTAAATTAAAAATTATTTTAGTTTTAACATCAACAATTTTAACTAAATTATTTTTTTGTTCTTTTTAAATTGTATGGTTTTAGGTTTGAGTGAAAATGTTCGGTTCTTTGGAAACAGGTTAAAATATCAGAAACATTAATAGTAACAAATGGATGCAGTCCCATTAGTGGCGGTTTAAACAAAAATGTAACTTCAAAAACATGAATTCAGCGTTTGCGTGTGGCAATTGCTAACGTCATATCATAGTAAGAGCGCGGTCTTCACCAGACAAGCCCTACATCTGTAAATGATCCTTCAACGCTCACTGACTCACACTTTCCTTTTACAAACTCTCCACTTCCACACAGGAAGTGGCTTCTGCAGATTTGTGAGAATAACTACAGTAGCACAGCTCATCATTTTTTCAGTATTCTCTGATCCAAGGTGTTTTGCTGTGAAAAAGTGACATGATACATTAGCAATTATGAAAAAGTAACGTTTAAGAGCCATACAGCGGAACAGACGGACATTGTAGATCTTAGATTTAGCAAATTGTGAAGAACTAATGGGAAAATGCTTAAAGGGATAGTTCACCCAAAAATGAAAATTCTGTTAGTATTTTCGCACCCTCATATTATTGCAAACCATCTTGATTTTTGGGTGAACTATCACTTTAAGACTATCACTTTTCTCCCAGCCTGAGTCAGTGGCAATGAAGCACAAATATTCAAACCAAGTTAAAGTTCAACCTTTCTTCTACATTTCAGCTACATATTAAAGAATTCCAAGGACTATTTGATCACTGACGTGCCTCTGTGGAAGCCCCTGTTTAAGGAACAATGAAGGCTCTTCTGAGAAGCAGTTGCTGTTACACAGGAGAAACAATTGTGGAACGCAGAACTTCCCTTCAGAACAGAGAACTTTGTGAGAATTATATTTTCAAAATGCTGCTGTTTAAAATGGTGAATCTGATGAAAAAATGTCTTGAGGGGGAAAAATGTGGTTTGTGAATTGTTAACTAAAAATACAATTATTAAAAATGATTTTCAGTAATTGAAATAAGGCTGAAACTAACTAAACAGTAAAATGTAAAAATTAGTTTTTGCAACCAAGTTAAAATAAGTTAAAGTTGAAGTACTAAAATTACTAAAACATAAAATATTATATAACTTTAAAAAAAAAAAAAAAAAAGCACAACAAAAGCATGACAAAAGCACAGAAAAATTACTAGAATATAAATTAAAATGGAAACTGAAATGATAAAAATAAAAGTTATTTAAAATATCAATAAATACTATAATAGTATAAATTTAATATTAAGCACTTTTGGGGATGTGCAAAATCAAATAGCCATGAAAATAATGCCATCATGATAATAAATATTATAATGGTCATAAAACTAGGCTTAATTTTCTTTAACATTTTTTGGAAATTATTTTACATTTTCTTTAAAATGAATATATTTTATGTAATTATTATAAACATAAAATTATAAATAAAATTTCATGTTTCAGTTACATTTTTGGGGTGAAATATGACACATACTTGTCAGGAAAATGCTAAAGTTATCTCTGTATATATTTTTCTCATGCATGATCATTCACTTTCTAACGAAAAATGAATCAAGATCAATTTTAACAGATGATTCTTATGGGCAATGATGTGATATCTGACCAAAAAATTTAAATGTAAAAAATAAAAACCCCACACGCTTTCCAACAGAGGCTAGTTTGTTTTCTCCTTTCATTAAACCAGATAACCGATCCTGAGACACATTGGTCTGCACCTCAAAATGATTTTAAAAATAGCCCTATATTTTTTGCTGCCAAGAAAATCCCTCCACTTTCTAAAGAGAGGGTGTGCGATCTTCACCCCGGCAAGACTTTGGCTCTATTCCTGTTGAGCGTATGCCGGTGCAGGTGCTTGGCGCAGAGAAGCACAGCGAGCCAACTAAGGGTGCCTGGCACCAATCAGAACCACATGGTGGGCCGATGCCACGTTCACACTGGAACGCACACCTACATGCAGCAAATGACTATTAAAGAGCGCCTTGTGTGAATGAACCGTCCCTGCCACCACCGTCAACATGATCAGAGGTCAGTTCACCTGTTAGCAACCAAAGCTTCCTCTTCATTGTTGCATTAATACTGGGAGATCTGGGTTGTGGTGGTTAAAAGTAAAAACATCACTGCAGACACATGCTGATTTTAAAGGAGTGGCTGACATTCTTGCTTTATAAGTAAATAATGTGTCAAAGCGCCCATTTCCTAAGATTTCTTTGGCTCCATTCCTGTTGAGCGTACGCCGGTGCAGGTGCTTGGCGCAGAGAAGCACAGCGAGCCAACTAAGGGTGCCTGGCACCAATCAGAACCACATGGTGGGCCGATGCCACGTTCACACTGGAACGCACACCTACATGCAGCAAATGACTATTAAAGAGCGCCTTGTGTGAATGAACCGTCCCTGCCACCACCGTCAACATGATCAGAGGTCAGTTCACCTGTTAGCAACCAAAGCTTCCTCTTCATTGTTGCATTAATACTGGGAGATCTGGGTTGTGGTGGTTAAAAGTAAAAACATCACTGCAGACACATGCTGATTTTAAAGGAGTGGCTGACATTCTTGCTTTATAAGTAAATAATGTGTCAAAGCGCCCATTTCCTAAGATTTGATGCAATTCGGGACATTCTTGAGAAAAAATGCTTATGAAGACATAGGCCTATAAGCCATATCTTCATTGTTGCATTAATACTGGGAGATCTGGGTTGTGGTGGTTAAAAGTAAAAACATCACTGCAGACACATGCTGATTTTAAAGGAGTGGCTGACATTCTTGCTTTATAAGTAAATAATGTGTCAAAGCGCCCATTTCCTAAGATTTGATGCAATTCAGACATTCTTGAAAAAAAATGCTTATGAAGACATAGACCTATAAGCCATATCCTCTTCCACATCAAAGCACTTTAATGCAACTAACGGCAGACCTGTTACACCTTAAAGAAGCACAAATTTACACTGCCGGTCAAATGTTTGGAATAATTATAATTTTTTTATGTTTTTCAAAAAAATCTCAAAATCTGCATTTATTTGATTTTTAAAAATACAGTAAAAACTATAATATTGTGAAATATTATTAGAATTTAAAATAACTGATTTCTATTTTAATACATTTTCAAATGTAATTTATTCCTGTGATGCAAAGCTGAATTTTTTAGCATCAGCAGTGTCACATGATCTTTCAGAAATCAATTCTAACATGCTGAGTTGCAGCTCAAGACACATTTGTTATTATCATGACTTTAAAAAACAGTTGTGCTGCTTAATATTTTGGTGAAAAACCGAGATACACTACCATTCAAAAGTTTGAGGTAAGTATAGGTGGCGATCACCCATTATCACCAGGGAATGACCGAGCAAAAAAATAGTATCATGTTTTGTGTCACCAAATCTGCATAGTAGTAGTGTATTTCCTACTAGATCAGGGGTGTCAAACTCAGTTCCTGGAGGGCCACAGCCCTGCACAGTTTAGATGCAACCCTAATTAAACACACATGATCCAGCTAATCAAGTCATTAAGGCTTATTTGAAAACTACAAGGTATGTGTGTTGGAGCAGGGTTGGAACTAAACTATGCAGGGCTGCGGCCCTCCAGGAACGGAGTTTGACACCCCTGTACTAGATGAAAGAGGAACAAGGGTTTAGCTGGTATAACCTACAGAGATAGCAGCTTCATTTACACCTCATATTATCTTGAGCCGTGGGTTTGCTTTGTCTGGGATTATTTCCAATGAGCTTGTGATGAAATGTGCTCCACTTATAAGCAGCACCTTTGCAGTCTGGATTAAGTTGCAGAAATTCCATTACCTCCATACAAAGGATCCAAAACAACACACTATTGTGTTAAATTGCACCTTGTCTTTTGTCTAATGTCTCGCATGTTCGCAAATTATAATGACTTGCAAAGACAAGGTAAAATTGTGTGCAAAGTGCAAATATTTACAAAGGCATTGGCAAAAGCAAAAGAGACTAGACCCGCCAGATGAGATAAATATAGCTAAGAAACTAAGGCCTAGACACAATTTAAAGAATCAATGCAAATACATGGCCTGCTCAATGGGACACCAATCCAGCTGGGATTCTTTTCTGTACATACAACATCACTTAATTAAATGATCTTGGCCCGTTTTCAGTGCCGTCGGATATTTACGCCAGCCAGTATGCAGGTATAGTTTCACATATCACCACTGAAATTTGTGGCAGTTAGCTTTTACTTCCGGATGTCTAAACCAATTCAGACCAACTGGATCGAATTTCAGTCTATGACTAAATAGAGGACAAACAAAAATATATTTAGCTGGCAAACCGAAGTAGCTAAGATTCCCTTCCGAAAAAAGCTTTATTCTGTTATAAATCTATTCTTGATTAATCAAAATTTCATTTTAGATCAGACTGACATAAGCTAATTTCACATCTAGCCTGATTTCTTAGTAGGTTAATGAACTCCAGGCCTAGTTACCCACATCAGTCGGAGAACCCTGCAGATAGCTGTTTTATAGCCTAGATTTTCCATTGTTTGCAGTGGTATATTTAGTAAGTATTAGACTGTAGTCCACCATAGGAGCCTCCTAATGCGCATGTGGCAAACAGGACGATCTTGGTTGCTCCTACCTTTGGCAATGTAAACATAATTTAATTCTCAAGGGACTGTGCGCAAGGCAGGACTTGCATGCATTTGTGCGCTTGAGAAGATTTCTACAGCACATATCCTATCAAATGACACACCTAAAGGTGTCTACATGTTTTGATGATGACCTTAATAGTGGATGATATAGCAGTTTTGATCCATTATTTTGACATGGGTGTTGCCCCTTGTTGACAAAACAGCACCATATGTGACTGCAACGTACTTGTGTTGTCGTGTAAGGTACATGGATATGATCACATAATACTGTGTTTAAAGACATGTGCAACTATCTATCAATTGTCATAATGAACGTGCCAGCAAAGAGACAATATGTGACATTTGGATCTGTTGAGTGATCGCAGAAACTCACCCATTCCAGGATTCGGATAAATCCCAGTGGCTCTTTCACTGGTCCCAAATCCAGACTAAACCCCGACATGATTTTCTGTAAATGGAGAAGATAAAGATGAAATCCTCAACTTGATTTTCCTGAGCGGAAAGGACGAAGATCACCAAACTGTTGCTAGTTCATTACCTGCACGATTTCCATGTTTTTGGGTGTGTTTTATATTGTCGCTAAAAGAAAAGACTTCGATTCCAGGTGAGATCGCGAGGTTGTTATTAACAGAAGAAGACACAAGAGAATGACATTCAAGGTTTTCGATAGCGGGAAAACAGAGTACTTATCTCGACCAACTTGTCAAACTTTCTACAGTGAGACACGTGATTTCAACTTTCTCTTAAAGTGACATACACTAGTAAATTCAATGCAGTGTTGCCAGATCCCTCAGAAACATGGACAGAATAGGCCCAAAAATAAGCTAAAGTTGAATGCTTCTAGTTGATAACTGCTTTGTTTCATTTATCTGACTTTCATAAAATTTTTAATACATATTCAAAATATTAAAGACGCAAATTTATGAAACAATGTTTTATTAAGCAAGTGTTATAAGTACACTTACAGTGTATATAAAATAAACGTTTTTAAAATTGATCATGTTCCCTAATTGTTATTAATGGGGTTAGACAGAAATATATAATTACCCATTTATCCTAAAAAAAAAATTAATAATAATAAATAAATAAATCCTCATTTACAAAAGCTAAATTGCATTTCGCTGGAATTCAAAATGTATTTTCAATTATAATATATAATAAAAAGAAAGAAAAGAAATATCTCTGTTGCACATACATGCATACAAAAAGTTGAATTATGTGTACTTTTGATTATATGTAAGTTTTATTTACACAAATGTAGATTTCTTAAGGCTGTTCTAAATTTTGTGGCAAATGATTTGAAAAATGTATTACAATCTTTAGAGCAGCTCGGGAAAAATGCCTTAAAACTCTCTAAATTATTTGGAAAATATTGATTAACCCCCTTAATTTAATTTATGTTATAATTTGCTATTTAATTTGCTGAAATGTATTTGGGTATTTATCATTGGTCAGTTTGAAAAAAAAAATCTGTGTTCATGTTTAACAATGATAATGCCTGTTTGTTATTTGAAGATGTTTAATAAAGGTTAAAAGTAGGGCTGCACGATAAATCGCAGACAAGTCGTTGTTCACTGACCAGCTGCGCAAAACCACGTTCATATTCGCGTGATTTTTTGCGCAGCTCGTCAGTGAACAACGGCTCTTTGTAGTTAATGCTGCTCAATGTGAAAGCACGCACGTGATGGAGATTTACCGCTGATTACAGAACCGGCTTTCTGACAAGATGCGCGTTATATATTGCATGCGATTTATCGTGCAGCCCTAGTTAAAAGACATGCATGCATGAATGCACTGAAGTAAGCAGGGGATAGAAAGGCAGAAATATGGGAACAAAGGGAAAACTGTGGCGATTAATAATTAAGTTATTTAGAATACAGCTCCAACAGATAGCAGCTACTAGATTTGGTCGACATATAGCACAACAATCATAGCCTGTGTGTTGAAGACTTATGATTAATTCAATAGGGTAGGAACCAGAGTTGCCAAGTCCGCGTATTATACGCGACTTTTGGCTTCTTTTTTGTAAAGTTGAGTGAAAAAAAATCCCGGGTTGCAGGTTGCGGTTTTTTTTTTTGTCTTATTTTTAAAAATATGGTTGCTTGTTAGGGAAATCTGACAAGCAACTTATGTTGTGCCCTACTGCAGTAAACCACAGCTCAGCAGACAAAAGCATTTGAAACAACAGAGTGTATTGCATAAAGTTATTTTAACGGCCCGTGTGTTGTTTATTTAGTAGTAAAGCGGTTAGCTAACGTTAGATGCTCATGTGTATGTGCTGCTCTCACATGGTTTTTGCCAAAATAAAGAACAAATTGTATAAAAACGTTAAGGGGAAACTGCTTATTGAGGCCTTTGAGAGTTGTTCAATGTATTAATTGACACTCTGTCTGCTCACAGTTAATAGCCAACCAGTGCTGCAGCGTAATTTGCCAAATGTCCCGCCCCCTCCTCCCCCTCATTGGAGAAAAATCACGTTCAAAAGAAGGCGCGTGCCGTGACGCTGTAATCCAAGCGATGACAGAAGTAGAAATAGAGGAATGGGGAGGCTTTCTTTTAGTCTAATTTTAAATTTTTACAATGTTTTTGTAATGTATTAATTATCACGGGCTGTAATAAAAAACAAGTTGTCCTAATTAAAAACGTTGGATGTGTTACTAAAGAGCTAATTTAAGAATGACTTGAGTTGAAGTGAAACATGCCTTGTCATTGAGTGACGGATGGTTCGACCAATCAAGTAGACAAATCACTCTTAGCCCCGCCTTTTATCTCAAAATCGTCCAATCAGTCTAAGGGATGGCAGTGTCTGATTGGTTGTGGAATCAAGTGCCAAGATCGCGCCGCTTACATAGCAAGCTGCCGTTTTTTGTGCTAACTCACTACATTTAAAGTGTGATCATCTAAGTCTGTTCTTTTTTATGAACACTTCCTGTACTGTTGAAACTAGCAAACTCACCCTCCACTGCAGAAGGTAAGTAATTCATAATAAATACTTATGTTGTGCCCTACTGCAGTAAACCACAGCTCAGCAGACAAAAGCATTTGAAACAACAGAGTGTATTGCATAAAGTTATTTTAACGGCCCGTGTGTTGTTTATTTAGTAGTAAAGCGGTTAGCTAACGTTAGATGCTCATGTGTATGTGCTGCTCTCACATGGTTTTTGCCAAAATAAAGAACAAATTGTATAAAAACGTTAAGGGGAAACTGCTTATTGAGGCCTTTGAGAGTTTATAAAAGTGCATATATAACGTTAAAAACTTTGGATGTGTTACTAAAGAGCTCATTTAAGAATGACTGGAGTTGAAGCGAAACATGCCTTGTCATTGAGTGAAGGATGGTTCGTCCAATCAAGTAGACAAATCACTCTTAGCCCCGCCTTTTATCTCAAAATCGTCCAATCAGTCTAAGGGATGGCAGTGTCAGGTTGGTTGTGGAAGCAAGTGCCAAGATCGCGCCGCTTACATAGCAAGCTGCCGTTTTTTGTGCTAACTCACTACATTTAAAGTTTGATCATCTAAGTCTGTTCTTTTTTATTTTTATAGATTTGCGTTTCAAAATATTGATATATAATCACAAGTTTTTAGGTCAAATTGTGCAGCTCTTATTTTTGAATTGCATTTTGAATAGCAATCAAAAAATTTTATTAGTAAAATCACTATTTTTACTAATAAAAAGTAAAAATATGTAGATCTACAAGAAATCAATATCAAAAACATGATAATTATTAAAATTAGTGTTTTATTTATTAGGTACCCGTACAGACTTGTTTGGTTTCTAAAGTATGTAAATCACACCAAACTTCTTTCAACAGATACCACATGGATCCTTCAGGCACTTTTGTCCAGTGTGATGCCAGGGCTATCGGCTCAGCATCTGAAGGAGCTCAGAGCTCTTTGCAGGAGGTTTACCACAAGGTACATTTACCCACTCTTTCTGCTTCATCTCCATTTCCTTTTTAAGGTTTTATGGTAACGATAATGACATTTAAATGCGCACATCAGCATCCCTTGAGCCAACACAAACTTTCCCTAGTCATCCATACCTAGTTACCCATACAACATGAAAATATATTCACCCACAGGACATCCAGATGTAGATAAGTTTGTTTTTTCATTGGAACAGATTTGGAGACATTTAGCATTACATCACTTGCTCACCAATGGATCCTTTGCCGTGAATGGGTGCCGTCAGAATGAGAGTCCAAACAGCTGATAAAAACAACACAATAATCCACAAGTAATCCACACCACTCCAGTCCATCAATTAATGTATTGTGAAGTGAAACGCTGCATGTTTGTAAGAAACAAATCCCATCATTAATGTGTTTTTAACTGCAAACCATTGCTTCCAGCTAAAATGCAAGTGCTCTATTCATAATACTGCTTTCTCCAGTAAAAAAAAAAGTTTGAATCAAGAGAGAGATTTTGACTCGTACTTTGACCAGAAGCAACAGTTTACAGACATGCAGCTTTTCGTCTCGCAAGATGTTAATTGATGGACTGGAGTGGTGTGGATTATTGTGATGTTTTTATCAGCTGTTTGGAATCATTCTGATGGCACCCATTCACTGTAAAGGATCCATTGGTGAGCAAATAATGTAATGCTAAATGTCTCCAATCTGTTCCAATAAAGAAACACATTTATCTAAAGTTTGCATGGGCGGAGGGTGAAATTTTCAGCTAATTTTCATTTTTGGATGAACTATTCCTTGAAGAGCATTCTTCATAATTTATGATTATAATACAAAAATACTAATGCATTTTTTCTATAATGTCCATGTGTATATAGCACAAGTCTAAGCAAGAACTGAGCCAACTGATCCATAAAGCCACAGTCAGGTTATTTGAAGAGAGTATTCTCACAAAGGAAAAGTGTTTCTCCTGAGCAGCAAATTGAGCCACGTGCTTAGGAAATAAGAGTCCCTTTTAAAATCTAAAAAGCAAGTGTCTCTTTCTTTCCCCACCAAATGTTCATAAAATATATTTATCTTTTTCAGTCCATGACGTTAAAGGATGCCATCAAGTCTTCTCTCACTATCCTGAAACAAGTGATGGAGGAGAAACTCAATGCCACTAACATTGAGGTAATACACAAAGGTCATGTGAAATATAATTCAATTGAAAAGTATATGAAGGTTCTGGCAATTTCCTTCTCTCTGCCTGCAGCTTGCCACAGTAGAGCCCGACAAGACCTTTCACATGTACTCCAAAGAAGAGCTTGAGGATGTCATCAAGGATATCTAGAGCTGAACGGAGCTCTGCAAAGCCTGACTGATGTTTAATATGAAAAATCCAGTGTAATTTTCTGTGAATCACCACACAGCAATTGCATATATAATACTCTGGCTGCATCCTACGGTTTGCCTGTTCAGACAGGAATTGTCTTTATACTTTTTTTTTTTTCCTCTGTCAATCCCAAAATTTCTATAGTTCTGTACAAGCACAGAACAGCAGATCTTGTAGTTAAATTACATGGGGGGGGGGTTCTTTTTGTTATGAATCACTGCGTTAATAAACTGTTGTTGAAAAAAATGTTGTTTGTTTTTTGTTTTTTTACAAGTAGTTCATAGGCTAATAAAAATGATCCAAAAAGAAATGTCAAATATGCTTTTATAGTTCATCATGTGATGTAAATCTTTCATATAAGTACAGCAAATTAATTACATGCATATATAAATTAATCTAAATTTCAGTATTTTTTCATTATATTATCAGCATCACGTTTTGCAAGAAAAGTTAGCAGGAATTACAGAATTTATGTCCTTTTTTTGCTTTAATAATATGCATTTAAAGTGGTGTTAACTTGATTGTGTGGGAGGGAAAATTATAATTATGTAAAAAAAAAAAGTAAGTATACCTTTAATGATTTTTTTGTACAAATTAGTGAACATGATCAACGTCACAAATGTGTTTATTTTATTAATGGCTTAGAAATCTGTCTTATTAATTCTACATCATAAAGTTTCATTGTTTAAAATGTGTAGAAGCAACAACAAAATGTATTTAATATACAATAATGTTTTATACATGAAATGTATTTAATATAAGCAGCAATATTATGTGCAATATCATTAAATGAAATGTGATACCCATTAATATAAAATGTTTTTGGTGTGATGGCTATGATGTAATAATTATATAAACTTTCAAAAAATGCCATATAATAATTTAATGCTGACCTTCAAAAAAAAAAACTTTTCCCAGCAGTCCAAGACAATGGCAAAAAAATGACAAACGCATGGTAGTTTTGTTAAATTAAATCGGAAGGAAGAAATTTCTAAGATAGGTTGGTCAGCAGAAGGCGTGGTTAACCCACTTGCTTGTCAATTAATATTTATAAACCAGGTCTTCGCCATTGGTAAATTGCAGAGTACTGTCATCTAATTAATATTAATGACTAAGCCTTTGCCATTGGAATGCTGACGCGTATCGTCACTCCCAGTTAATTAATATTTATAAGCAAACCCACCGCCATTGAAAGAGTTACCAGGCAACGTCAGCGTGACTAAATTAATATTCATAAAATGGGCGTGTCGAACGGACGGTCCGCCTATCTTAATCTTGAACAATCCCCGAGTTTAGCAGTGCGAACAGTGCGAACAGCGGCTGCTCTACAGACATGCGTCAGAGTGTAAACACTGCACGTTTTGTTCTGGTACCAATAAACCTGCTATTTATGGATATTTAGACAGAAGATTTTTGTGCACATTAAACGAAAACCATGAGCACCGTATTCTGCTGTGTTTTGGTTGTATTTTGCTCAGTGGCTCTTTGCAGGGACTTTGAAGAGAGACCCAGCATCTCCAGGAGGAGTGAGCAAAGCATGTTTCTAAAGAGTCACAAAACACGAAATCTGCTCAGTTTGAAAGATTCACAGCAGCCGGACCATGTCAAGATGAAAAGAAGTGAAGAATCCGCACAAAATCAATGTCAATCACTGCACGGCTATGATTCTACGTTAAAAAACAACACTCATACGGTAGGTCAGAATATCTCTTACTCATTATACTCGCATAATATAATATAATGGAAAGCTTTATAATTTTGTGAAAATTATTATTTCAAATTTATATTATGGTTTTGTGAAATATATTTTTATTTTTGGCTAGTTAACTTATTTAAGTTTATTAAGCTTAAGTCTATTTATTTAGTTTAGTATTTAGTTAGTATCCTTTTTTTTTTACTTATCATTGAGGATGATTTTTTTCTCTACTTTGAAAGCTCTTCCTAAATTTCTAGGAACCATAAATCACAAAAGTGAGATCATACTGCTGGCCTCTGGTCTGAGATTACCTAATAATGTACCTACATAACCTTCCTCAGCAAGCAAATGTTATTTTCCCAGTATTTTTTTCAAAACAAGCACTCAAAAAAAAAGATATTTGTGAAGTTTTCCAGATGGTGATATCATAAAAACAATATCAGCATGCATCACCTTATCATTCAATGTTCCAGAGTTTTTGTGTTTGATGTTCCTTTAAGACATTCCACAGATTTCATCTTTATGCCAAGAGAACAAATGCATCTATCCTCTTGATGTGCCTGTAATGTCTCTGCGATCTGTTTCTCTTGTGTTTATGTACAGACGCCACATTGTCAGGTGATTTTGCTTAACCAGATCCAGTCAGAGCTCATCCATTACAGCGGCCAATGACTGATTACTAACCCTTAAGTCAGTGAACATGCTGCGTCTCTATATATGTCACTTATCTAACCCTCTCTCTCGAGCACATCAATTACATTTTTACCAGCAGTTGGCGTGACCACTCACTGGGCAGGCATTATCGGTAAACGATAGGCTACGCTACATGTATGCCAATCTATATCTTTCATATCAGTCCTGTTCTATGAAAAGCATCCTCTATTTATCCAGATTCAGAGTATATTGACTCTGTTTTCAGGGAAAGCAATCGGTGATGAGTTTAGTCTAAGTGCTGATAGAGAAGGACTGTTGTTGTTGTTAAGAAAGCACACAGAGCCAGTTCTTTTATGGCCAGTGTTTTTGGCTCTCGTCCTTTCACATTCCGTCCAGCATAAATGACTGTTGAAGTGAAATGTTTCCTCCAAGAAAGGAATGTTTCTGAAACGGGAAAAGGCTTGGGGCATGACAACAGTGCAGTGGGAAAAGAATTTGAAGGCAACGTCTCAAAAACATCTCCTTGCTGAGGGCTTTTAACACCTGTTTGGATAGTCTTCTCGAACATTAACTTGCATGTAGTTTATTCCGTACAGTTCCTGCCAACTGTACATGTAAAGTTCCTGTGGTTAGAGCCTACTTTGATGTAAAACCTTTATTTTAACCCTTAAAATATTTATTTAAGGCTACTCTTGAAGTGGAGATTTCAAGTACGCTGAAACCTCTCAACAGTGCTATTTGAACAAAATAACATTTGTAAAACTATGCTTGCAACTTTTGAAGCCCATCCTTTTTTTAGTACTACATTTTTTTACCGAAACCGAAATTAAAGTTTTCCTTTAGCCAGAAATTTTTATATATTGCTAATCTAGCATAATTTTTGGTCACTGTGAAATGCGTCCACACTGCTGAGATGTTTACCTGTTCTAGTTTATCTGGACTAAACAGATGCTGAAATATTCAAAACATGTCATTGGGGAAGCGTTAATTTAAATGTTACTGTTTCTGACAGTTATTTCAGCCTTCCTAAACTATTTCGGCCGAATATATTTGTTGCTGGAAATTTTAGTATATCACTTCTTCACTAAGAAATGTTCACCCAAACATAAAAAATTGCAGAAAATGTACTCCCCTCAGGCCATTCAAGATCATCACTTGCTCACCAATGGATCCTTTGCAGTGAATGGGTGCCGTCAGAATGAGAGTCCAAACAGCTGATAAAAACATCACAATAATCCACAAGTAATCCACACCACTCCAGTCCATCAGTTAATGCCTTGTGAAGCAAAAATTTGCTTGTCTGTAATAAACAATCATTAAGATGTTTTTAACTTCAAACCGTTGCTTCCGGATAAAACGTGAGTCCTCTATATATAATATTACTTTCTATGGTGAAAAAGTTGTCTTGTTTGAATCAGGAGAGAAATATGCACAGATCAGAAGACCCATTGGTGAGCAAGGGATGTAATGCTAAATTTCTCCAAATCTGTTCCAAGAATGTTGGTAAACAAACAGTTGGTAGCCATTGACTTCCATAGTATTTTTTTTTTCCATATATGGAAGTCAATGGCTACCGTCAACTGTTTGGTTGCCAACATTATTCAAAATATTGTCTTTGTGTTTAACAGAAGAAAGAAACTCGTACATGTTTGGAACAACTTGAGGGTAAGTAAATGATGACAGAATTTTGATTTATGGGTGAACTATCCCTTTCATTAGCCTTTTTCCAATGACGCGTTTTGACTATTTCAGCATCTGTTTCGTGCACGCAGTGTAGATAAGCTAGAACAGATAAACATCTGAGCATTGTGGATGCATTTTGCAGATGAAGAAACAAACT
The DNA here is from genome assembly GCF_001515625.1 of Sinocyclocheilus rhinocerous. Taxonomy (NCBI): domain Eukaryota; kingdom Metazoa; phylum Chordata; class Actinopteri; order Cypriniformes; family Cyprinidae; genus Sinocyclocheilus; species Sinocyclocheilus rhinocerous. Next base: position 28,574 of record NW_015655406.1, read on the forward strand.
CAACTGCATTTTGAAAGTCCTGAGTCCATTTTCAGCTAATTTTCATTTTTTGGGTGAACTATTCCTTTAAAAAGTCTCTATATTGTTCTGGTCTCTTGATATGGTTTTTCAACTGTTTCGCCTGATTGCATTGAAATGTAATAGCATGCCTCTTTTCAACAAGCTGCACGATTTAAGGAGTCATTCGTTTGTGTGGCACAAATAGTAGGATAAGTTATGTGCTGAAATTTAATTTGTGGCATTGGCATGTTCTGTAAATGCACCAACTTCTTGACTAATAAAATCGAAACAAAATTTCAACACCGCCGTTAACACCAGCTATTTACCCAGTGAGTTACTAATAATTTATTGACTAAATTATAGATCAAATATAATTGGTTATCAATAAAGCATATTTTTTATGATCTAAAGGCATTATTAAGAGGCATACATACAGTGGTAAGTTTGAAGTATAATGTTCTAGATCTGTTTCAGTCCAAAATGTGCAAACAAACCAACCATGGAGTTGTGCAAGATTCTGTGGTCAGTCGACATAAAAACTGGCTGCTGATCATCTTCTGCATGATGGAATTTATGATCTGCCTGAGCAATTAGAAACTTTACAAGCTCACAGTAAAGTCTTTTTAACAAGTGCCTGTAGATTCTTCAAATAAAGTCTGTGTGAACGTATAGCGGTTAGCATATTCGAACAGCTTTGTGGATGAAGTGTTTGAATGATTTGAGATGCTCTTTTTGGAGGCTGGAAGACTTTTTGAGACTCCGCTCTGGATGTTTAACATCTGAGTTGTGCCAGTGGGGTGTTATTTATGTGAGTCCAACGAAAACACAAACACGGCTCCATCTAATGAACTGCTGACCTCTTACCCATTTCGCCATGGCTTTCCAGTTAAGAAAACATAGTTTAAGTTCTTGATTCTAGGATATTTTTGTGCATGTTTTTGATTCATGTGTTAGCATTTGCCCACCTGTCTAAATAGCACTTATTTCAAGACCAACTTGAGTCGCGTCTCTTATTAAACTTAAATTCTATTTTTTTTTTTACTGTCTAGAGATGAAGTCATGTTTGTTATTGGTCCTCAGACTGTGAAGCCATTTGGATCAAGTCTAAAGCTTCCTTTGGCTGGACCTGGGGTTCAAAGACTGTTTACCAGTTCAACACAAGGGAAAGACGTCCAGGTTTTTCCCCTTCCCGGTCCTGGGGAGAATGTACAGAGAAAACATTTTCTGTCCTCTCTGAAATGCTCAGTGTTGGTGAGATGCCAGGAAAGCAGCCCAAATTATGTTCTTCATGGTTTTAGCGTGTCCACTGGAGAGGACTTGTGGAGCTAAGACCATGGATGGAAAGAAGTAGGAGTATTTAATTTTCTGTACATTTCTGCCATTGTGCAGTATATTTCAGATATTTCTCTTGAAAAAGCATGTCTGCCATGTGATTGTTCTGGAGGATTTCGAGGGCCCCATGGCCCCACACGCAGGTGGCTAGTCTTAGTGGAGCACCTTAGTAATCCACACTGACCTGTGACCAGTTTGCAAACCCTTTAATGTTGGTAGGGATTCACAGAGTCTGAGTCTGATCACTGATGCTCCAGAGGGAAACACGATGCATTAAGAATTTGACGATCAAGGTAAATTGTACTTAATTTGTCTTCCGGGAAACATGCAAGTATCTTCTGTTGCTTCCGAAGGGCAGTACTAAATGGGGAAAAAAAATTATATTTCAACAAAATAAGAAAAATTTGGACATCTTCATCTGGTTCAAAAGTTTTCTTTAAAGGCTCTTAATGCATCGTGTTGCCTTCTGGAGAATCAGTGAATGTTTTTTTTTAATAGTTGTGTTTGAGTCCCTCAATTGTCCCCAGTGTAAAAAGATGGATCTCAAAATCATACAGTCACTGCTGGAAAGGGTTCAAATTTCTGCAGATCCCGGAACCCCAGTATGAAAACTATACTGACCAGCAACCTATAAAGCATTACATCAACGTGTGGACTCATAGGTGAATCATAAGTGTATTGGACTGCATTCAGGACAGTGTCATGAGTTTGTTTAGGTGCTTTCTTTGAGTCATGTGCTCTTCTTTGGTCTTCTTCAAAGTGAAGGAGCGTTGTATGCTCACAGTGTCTTCTCATCACCCTTTAATCCTCCATTTGCGAAGACTTGTTGGCGTGGTGCAAGCCATTCTTGGCAAGCCTGTTTTATTGGCCAGGACAGGAATGTCAGCTTGTTTCTTTGCTTCTGGTTTAAATATGGCAAGGAATGGAGAGGCAACCACTGTAACCATTATTCAAAGACACATTATTAAGGAACACTGGCCCTGGAGTTTGTGCAGGTGTTTTAGACGACTTTTTCTTGCTGTTCTGGAACACACGTAGCATTCAGGGGGTGTTTTGAGGTGGGCTGCATCAGAAGGACATTGGCTGGGTTGGTAACATGGAAACTTTTGTTCACACTTTGGATTGTAAGAGTGCAAATTTCCATTGGGCCTGGAGGCTTGTGAGTTTCAAAAATGCTGTGGTTCTTTTGCTTCCCTGGACCAAGTACGGCTGCTTTTTATGAAAAAAAAAAAAGTGTATAAATTGTAAGTCGATGTCATCACTGAGCAGAAGTGAGAAATGGAGTATTCTGTGACATGGTCATTGATCCCCAGGGGCTTGGGTGGAATTGCAGAAATGCAGAGAGGATGTGATCCGTAGAAAGGAGTATGGTGGAGGCCTCCTTAGACAAACATATCCGTATGGACTGTAAAGTAGTAGATGATATACTCAAAATGGATCTGAATGTGTAGATTGGGTGTTGGCCCCCATATCAGAATTTTTTTTCTTTATTTATTCCAGTTGTGTGCATGGTTTTTGTTCCAAAACGCAGTGAGCTTACTACATAGGCAGCATTGTAAGACAGACATTTATTAATGACTGCACTCAGTTGTGGCTCTATTCCATGCTTGATTTTCGATGTTTCATAATTCTTATCTTATCTTATCTTATCTTATCTTATCATCTTTCTTAATCGCACCTGTCCTGTTTGATGTTTTGTAACAGATGTTTGATGTTTTGTTTTTGTTATTTTTTATTTTATTTTTATACATTTTTTTACATTTTCATCCGATTGGACCTGTCATGTTTGATGTAAGATTTTTTTTGTTTTATTTGATTTGATATTTTTATTATTATTATTTGATTTGATTTGATTTTTAATCTAATTTTAACTGTCCTATTTGATCTTTTGCAACATATTTTATTTTATTTTTTAATCCGGGTTTACTAGTCCTGATTGATATTTTATAACTTTTTTTTTTTTTTAGATTTTTATTTTATATTTTATTTTATTTTATTTTTACTTGTACAACACTTTGCTATACCGTTTTCTAAACAAATTGTCTTTATTGTAATTATTCTTTTTTTTAATTCATGCCTAATTGTCATTATTCTAACATTCATATTCAACCCATTGTATCAAAAAAACTTTTTTATTACTTTTTAAATACTTAATGTTTAGCATATTTTACACACAGCCCTGTTACCACATTATGTTCCTCCATTAAATAAAAAACACCCAGGAATGTATGTCTCTGTGCCAAAACATAGTGATCTGCCTACATAGGCACCATTTTAAGACATGATAGGAACACTTCTAGTCTGTTCTAAATTGGCAACAACATTACTTTTAACCAAATTCTATGAAAATCTTTTATTTATTTTTTGCAAAAATAAAAATGATAATAATCCCAGTATGCTTTGCAACAGCAAAGTCTGGTGTATTTTACCCACATGTACATGCTTTGTGTCATGTTATTAGTTTAGCAACGTACTCTAATGAAATTGATTTAATCGTCCTCTGTGCATTTCTCATAACGAAGCAGTTGTCTATGTTGAGCGTCCACTTACAAAATTCTATATCAGAGGCAAATGCCTGTGTAGTAATAGCCAAGCAGTAGGGCTGCACAATTAATCAAATTTCTAATCGCGATTACAATTATGGATGCCACAATTTTACGTAATTGTTCAAAGTCCACTTATGTTATTCTGCGTGCTTAAGATGCGTTTCTTTCTTTCTACATGCTATCTTAAGGGTTTTTCCCATTATTTTAATTTTAGTTTTAGTATAACATTATAATACCATACATATTTTTACTTTTTTATAATTTAAAGAAGAAACCAATCCGATGTTTAGTTGACATTTGAGGCTTAATACTATAGAAAAGCACTAAAGGTTTTTCAGTTAGAGTGTTTTCAGCTTGTTTATTTTCATATAAAAATACGGCATGCAGTTGCATAAAACAATGGTATAAACATCATTCAATGTAAATTGTGATAATCGTAATTAATAATCGCAATTACAATTTCAAGGGAATAATCGACAATTATGATTTTTTTTCATAATCGTGCAGCCCAACCAAGCAGCTCACTAGCTTTTGGAACAGAGCCAGTGTATGTGTGTTTGGACTCTCTTTATTCTTTTCCCTCCTTTTCTCTCCCACAATCTCTTGGACATCAGTTACTCTCTTGTGCTCAGTGTGTGAGGCAGATGAAAATGTGGGGCACTCGCTCTGTTCCTCACACACGCATACACACACCATCTGGGTCTCGCATTCCAGCGAATGAAACTGAAAGGGAGGTTGCACACTCGACTGATAGCGGGCCTGTCCTCTTAAATGTGCCCTAACACACACACAAACACACATTCCCTAGCAGTGTGGGGCGGCTGACAACGGCTCAGCCATCTGTCGGATCAGCAGTGGTTTCTGTGTGCATGTCGCTACATGGTTCCGCTTCCCTGTGGAAAGATAAAAACCAGCACTTGTGTTTTTCTTCCTAGAATCACCAGGTTTTTTTCTGATTAAGCACTGTAAATGTGTTTGCATAGTTGCCTTTTATTACACACTACATCTGAATGGCATTATATGTAGTGGTTTTTATGTAGCTGATTATTGATCAGTTTAACTTTATAAAGGGTCGTTTAATGTCTCAGTTTTTCATATAGAGTAATGAGATTAAATGGAGAAGTGTCCTGCTTTTCTGATTTTTCTCCTGATGAAAAGACACCACGACTCACATGTATCTCGTTTAGTATTTTAAAAGAAATCTCAAGAATAACTCAACAGATTCAACTCAGTTATTAGACTAAATTCTTCCAAGATCAAAATTTCTGAGCAAAGAGTCTACATGAATTTTATATGTTTTTTATTGTATGTCAACAATTGTCTAAATTATGTCTGATTTTGTCTCCAAAGGATTGGAAAGCTGTCAAATCAAAACATTTATACATTTGCATTGAAAATGTGCATATAAATTGCTGTTTGTTGTCTGTAATACAGAAACAAGAATGAAAGTATGCTTTTTTTCTCAAATTAGCTTTTTTAGTTAAGTATTTGTGTGACTACTTTCTGTTCTGTACTGGATGTTTCTTATTTTTAACTATGTAAAGCTGTGGTTTGGAGCCCTGCTTTTAGTCATTATTATTTTTTTTTTCTTGTTTTATATTTTTAGTCTGAATCCAGCCTGCAATCCCATCCCTGTGGACTACAGTAAAACAGCATGTGGTGTTTAGTTTCACCACAGAAGCGTTCTGAAAACAAACCTGCATTAGGACTGAGAGAACAATATTATGATAAAGGAGATTTTAGAGCCCAAATGTGGTGGTGCTAATGAAAATGAGCCGTTTTGTTGTGGTTTGAATTTATTTTGATTTATGCAGGTTATTTTCGGAGAGAAAATTTCATAAATTCACGTTGGCGGTGCAGGGATTATTAAGATGATCCGTCTCTAGAATTGTAACTACAATGTTTATTTGCAATCATGCGATCTTTATTATGTCTCTACATCTATTTTTTTAGTATAACTTCAATGACCTGAGTGGCTCGGTGTCTCTGGCCTGGGTTGGAGACGGCACAGGGGTGAGTACTAATTATCTAACATAAGAATACAGTACCATAGCATAAAAAAATATCTAATTTTAAATGCATCAAGTTTTGGTAAAATGAAGATTTTGGACTGTCTACATCAACTGTATCCAGCAATTCAAGGTGAATTGTGTAATTTATTAAATTGATGTTGAATACATTGGAGCTAGAAATTATTATTATTATTAACTCCTTTTACTTAGTCCCACATTTTCTCCTTAAAGGGATAGTTCACCCAAAAATGAAAATTAGCCCATGAATTACTCACCCTCAAGCCATCCTAGGCGTATATGACTTCCTTCTTTCAGATGAATCCAATCGGAGTTATATTAAAAATTGACTTTGATCTTCCAAGCTGTTTAATGTCAGTCAGCGGGTGTTGCAGTTGATCAGTCCAAAAGAAGTGAAATAAAGC
>NW_015655406.1:36594-36869 GCF_001515625.1 Sinocyclocheilus rhinocerous
TCTTGACTTATATCGAAATCCTCCGACATTCTTCTTTACAAATCCTCATTTTGTACTTCTAATTTGTGACCGTTGTTTTGTTTTGATATCTCCCCTGCGCTTCTGCGTTCGTCACTTCTAAACGGCGCATGCGCAATGCAGACCTCATACGTCATCCGCCCGGAGCTGCTTCCGTGTACAACAGTGAGCGCAAGCTAGATTAAAGTGATTATTACGTTTTAAATATGGTTATTTTTCTTACAAAAACGCATCGATTCGCTACAGGAGGACTTTAT
>NW_015655406.1:37016-63316 GCF_001515625.1 Sinocyclocheilus rhinocerous
ATGGATGGATGCGCTTTATTTCACTTCTTTTGGACTGATGCACTGCAACACCGCGTACTGCCATTAAACAGCTTGAAAGATCAAAGTCAATTTTTAATATAACTCCGACTGGATTCGTCTGAAAGAAGGAAGTCATATACACCTAGGATGCCTTGAGGATGAGTAATTCATGGGCTAATTTTCATTTTTGGGTGAACTAACCCTTTAAATATACCGTTAAAAAGTTTGGGGTCAATATGTTATTTATTTATTCATTCATCAAGGCAGTGTAAAATTGATAAAAATGACTGTAAAGAGTAAATGCTGTTCTTTTGAACTGTTTTCAACATTGACAATAAGAAATGTTCTTGACCATCAAATCAGCATATTAGAATGATTTCTGATGGATCTTGTGACACTGAAGACTGGAGTAATGATGCTGAAAATTCAGCTTTACCACCACAAGAGTAAATTACATTTAAATTGTATTACACATAGACCCATAGAAATATTTGGGCCCTGATTTAAAATTCCTCTCTACTTTGGGATTTGAACCAACAAATTTCTAATTAGCCTCAATCCTTCTAATTCACTAAGTTACTTCCACTATGTTTACTAACCAGTAGGCGATCAAAAAATGTGTAATTGTACGTTCAACCCAAGTCATTTAGCTACTAAGCTGATCTGTGGTCGCTCCATGATCTGACTCGCAGGAATGTGGCCTTACAATCACACGTCAATGCGAAACAGGAACAAGTGAATTACAGCTCCAGAGCCTGAAAGACTCTTCATAGCCTGGCTTGACAAGACCTCAAACCGTCATTTAGCGCCAACAACACTGGAGGCTGAATCCGTCTCTTATACAACTGAACCAAAGTGCAGCTGTAAAACATGTACAAGCTGTAATTACTCCTGCAGCCCAGCCTTCACCCAGCAACAACAACACTCGAATGCATTTCTGTTAAGTCTGTGCAAACATTTTCAAAGAGCGGCGCCTTTTGAAACACCTTTTCTATTTTTGAGGCGTCATAATTAGCACCCTTTCGGCAATTACTTATTGCACCTCTAACAAATATTGTTCTGTTTAACCTGTTTTTTTTTCAGGCATGCAAAGAAAGGACTTCCCAGAAATCTTTGTTTTGTAAGAAGAAACATCAATAAAAATTTATACTATTTGCGTTTTTAAAGACAAGAATCCCTCAAGTCCCTGTGTTTTAAATAACCTTTAGTTTACATTTTCAATGTAGAAACTATATGACTAGACAAAAATCTGTATAGTGCAGAACGAGTCATTAATATTTTTGGTCCATTTTTCCCAGAAGAGAAAGGCTGAAAGATTAATTATTGACTTTCTATTAAGTAAAGAGAAATTTAAAACGTCATTTATTTATTTATTTATTTGTTCATTCATTCATTCATTCATTCATGCAATTCTTTATTTTCATCTTTTTTAAAATAGTATTTTTCTATTTTTTTCAGTTTAAAAACCTTTAGCCTAGCATATTTGTCTGCCCTGAAAGCTAACAGACATTTACTAAAAGCCATAAAGCTTTGCTTTTGACGGGTTATTTAATACGCAATTCATCAAAAATGTTTGCTGTTGTAAATTTTCATTTAAATATAATAACTTACTCTGCCTCTGAAACGACTTTCCTTTTCAGCTGATAACACCTAAACAGTGTGGACTACTGATTAATGATTTTTAATTTATTTTGGGGGAAATGTCACATTATGGAAGTAGAATGGATTGCAAATACTATTTCATTTTGACTTTAAAAGATAGAGACAGGAGTTAAATGAGAATTTCTCACCGTCCAATCAGAATCGTCTCTGCAAGCAAGCGCCTGAACTTGAGTGATAGCTGAATAAAGTAAGTGTGAAGGGTGAGATTGTGACTGTGCTCAAGTCCAGGCATGTGTCCCGCAGTATCTCGGCCGAGCCAGAGTTTAAATCTCTATGAATGCTTCACTGCACTGTGAGTTTCTGAGTCTTTCACATGCACATGCTATAATATTCACAGTGTCCCTCTCCTGTGCAGGTTCTGCTGGTGCTGACCACATTCCAGGTTCCTCTTTTTATCATGCGGTTTGGTCAGTCCAGACTGTACAGAAGGTAAGAGTGTCTTTTAAGACTGTGTCCAAGTTCTAGCTAGAAGGATTTAGCCGTTTTTAATGATGCAATTCACAGAGTGTAATGAATCCTTCCACTTCCTGCTCTGCGTTTGCCCAGTGTAAATGTTGGTACACATTTGATTGATTTTTAGCTGTATCACATGATCCATAACTCCCTCTTATCTCTTCTGGGTCAGTGAAGACTATGGAAAGACATTCCAGGACATCACCGACCTTATTAACAACACCTTCATACAGACAGAGTTTGGCATCGCGATTGGTCCTGAAAATTCCGGGAAGGTGATTATTTACTTCTCTTCTGTAATATTGAACTGATCTGAAAGGAGTATGCCGGGTTATTTTCAATGTAATGAAAGTGTCTGTGGTGTGCTGTGAAATTTTGATGTGTACAAGCAAACAAGTTCATACAGGTGGAAAAGTAGTCCCACGTCAAAAGGATGAGCTCTAGTAACAAACATACACTTCCATCCAAAGGTTTGAGGTCATTTGTTTGAGAAATGTATACTTTTATTGAGCAAAAGTGACAGTAAAGATATGTAAAAAGATTTCTATTTGTAGTAAATGCTGTTCTTTAGAACTTTTTAATCGTCGGAGAATCCTGAAAAAAATATGAAGCAGCACAAACTGTTTTCAATATTGATAATAATACGAAATGTTTCTTGAGCAGCAAATCAGCATATTAGAATGATTTCTGAAGGATCATGTGACACTGAAGACTGGAGTAATGGTGCTGAAAATTCAGCTTTGATCACAGGAATAAATTACATTTTAAAATATATTAAAATAGAAAACAGTTTTTTTAAATGCTAATATTTTTTACAGTATTACTGTATTTTTTTATCAAATAAATGCAGCCCTGGTGAGCATAAAATACTTCTTTCAAAAACATAAAAAAGGTCTCACCAACCCCAAACTTTGGAAGTGTAGTGTTTTTTTTTTTTTTAACTAAAGATACTTTAGCAAAGATTCAAGCTTTATGTTTCTGCTTTTAAATGCTTCTCTTTCCATTATAAGTGTGTTTACCAAGTTTCCTGCACTTCAATAATTTTTTGATTAGTTACTGAACAGGTTCATGATCTGTCCCACAGGTGATCCTCACAGGTGATCTAACCGAGGGGAGAGTCACTAAAATTTTCCGTTCTGTTGATTTCGGCAAGAGCTTTGTGACCTCTGAGCTTCCCTTCCATCCGTTAATGCAGATCGCATACAACCCCAGAGACAGCAACATACTCATGGTCTACAGCATCAATGTAAGACCTCTGATTAGACATTTCCTTACTGTTTTGTGCAAAAGAACATGTACTAATACGTTTTTTTTTTTTCAGTATGATTTATGGCTGTCTGAGGACTTCGGGGCCAATTGGAGGAAGATCCATGAGACTGTTTGTCTTGTGAAATGGTATGTCCATTAATATGCATAAATGAATCCGTAACAGTTGTCTCAGAGTTGTAGCCAGAGTTTTGACTACTGGCAAGGTCTGGGCCATATTGCAGCTAATTCTGGCCCACTTTGACCATCTGATTGACCAGTTTGCTTTTTATGCCACATATAGTGACAGCTAAATATAAAATTTTATATAACTCAGGATGCTAACAAGATTTGCTAATGATTAGCTTGCTTAGCTGCTACTAAGTAAGTTTTTAATATATCTCCAAGATTTATTGTAAGAAACCCTGCTGTCTGGTAACTTGTAAATACGATTTTCCTCCCACTTTAAGAAAAACTGTGCATCGATCCTGACTGCTGGAAATTGGAGCATGCATCTTTAAAAAAATATCTTGATATTTTTATGTGCAATATGCAAGAGTTCTTCATCCAAAAAGTCTTTTTTGTTCTTCATTGTGATTGATCACTGTGTGTCCAACTGCTTTCTGATTTATATATTTGTTGTGGGTTTGAATCTCATCGCTGCCTAGAGCTAATTTAGGTTTAAGTATTTTAATAACCGGTCATTTCTATTTACTGTCAAATGAAGCATGATCTATTTCAATTTCATTTTTATAATGTACATTAGTTTGAGGTTACAGTTCTCACACGAGAACATATTTCATTCTGTTTGTTTATCTAAACATCAAATTAGAGCTTTTTCATGGAACATATGGTTTTTGAAATAGCCATGAAGAGACCCATGTCATTCCAAACCAGAATCATTTACTTTGTTCACTCAAAAACAGAATGTTTAAGGTTTTGTTTTTCAAACAGCAAACATGTGTGGCTCCAAAAAGGACAAAAAAAAAGCACCATTAAATGCATTATAAAGCAATTTCTTTTAGTTTTACAATCCTAGCACTCATAAATATATCTTCATTACATTTGATTTCATACACTGAAGAAACTGAGGCCTTTGGTTAGCTCTGAACCATCCCTAACAGAGATGGCTTTTGTTTGCAGTGGTGAATTTGGGATGGCTAGATGGACATTTTTCATTGTATCTGTTTGCCTGTCATTTCAGGGGAATGGATGACACCATATTCTTAACCACAAACCCCAATGGATCCTGCAGTGAGTGACTTTATTTTAGTACAACTTTCAGGATCATTTGCACAATATTGGAAATTGATGCTGGCTGTTCCTCATTCGTCATATTTTTGAATTTGTCTCTCTTTCAGGTGACCGGGGAACACTTGAATTGAGAAAATCTTTAGACTATGGCAAAACATTCAAAACTATAGGAAGCAGGATTTATTCCTTCGGCCTGGGTGGACGCTTTGTTTTTGCATCAGTCATGACCAACTCTGTGAGTTCTCCCCATTAGTTTCGATGTAGTGTGTACAATTCTGTTTGCTGCCTACTTAGATAACATTTAATAAAAAATAGATACTTTCTTTTGACCAAAATCATTACATATACACTACTGTTCAAAAGCCTGGGGCTGCATGGCAAGTTTTTTTTAAATGTTTTGAATGACGTCTCTTACGTTCACCAAGACTGCATTTATATGATCAAAAATACAGTAAACTCTTACCATTTAAAATAACTGTTTTCTGTTTTTATATATTTTGAAATATATTAAATGCTGTCTATGTAGGCAGTATATAGCCAGGCGTCTTATTAGGTGTTTGACTAGAGCTGTAGTGTGTCGTGTGAGGTTGAAATCACATGCAGATGTCAGAAACACTTCTTTTATTTTCAGGGTTCCAAACGCATGATTCATGTCTCAGTAGATCAGGGGGAGACGTGGGATATGGCTCAACTGCCCACCGTTGGACACGAGCAGTTCTACTCCATTCTAGCCGCAAACTACGATATGGTCTTCATGCACGTAGATGAACCTGGAGGTGAAGCGAAGTTTTGTTGTTCAGCAAAATAAATCTCCAGTATATGAAGTACCATAATAATGTTTCTATGCAATATACAGATATGTATCAGATCACTTAGGTCTGAGGTTTGGATCAGTGTTATTTTAGTTATATTTTTATACTTTTATAGTACTTACAGCAATAGCTGTAGCTTTTATTTAGCAAATTAGCTTTTATTTTTATATTTTCAGTTTTAATTTTAATTTAAGTTTTATTTTTTTATATGCTTTTTTATTTTTATTAGTTTGTTTTTTTTATATTTCTAATTGGCTTTAATTTATTTGTATTTTAGTTTTAGTCTTAGTCATTTTAGTACTACAGCTTCAACTTATTTTACTACAATGAATTAAGGCCACATTTCTAAAGTTTTGCCTAATATTTGCACTTTATTTTATTTCAGCTTTATTTCAATGAATGCAAACTGTTTTAATGGTTATAGATTTTGGTAACAATTACAGCACTGGTTTGGATTTTGTATATGTTTTGAAATAAAACCTTAAAAATGAGGAAACGTGAAAAAAAGATGACTGTTAATACAATGAGTTTTCTGTGCTATGCATATAATATTCCTGGCCAGCCAATATTATATGAATATATGATTTGTAACTTTGACCTCATCAGAACCTGGTTACTAACAATTGTTTTTACTCCATCAGACTCCGGCATTGGTACCATATATGTTTCGGATGACCGAGGTACAGTGTTTTCCAAGTCTCTGGAACGCCATTTGTACACCACTACAGGCGGAGACACTGATTTCACCAACATCACCTCTCTGAGGGGCGTATATATGACCAGTGTGCTCGCTGTGGGTAAGGCTGTGACTGTAATCATAACAACACATTTAGGAAGAATTTCTATAAGTCTCATATTTGCTGTTGTGTATCTTCCCTCTCCAGATGGCTCTGTGCAGACAGTGATCACATTTAATCAAGGTGGAGAGTGGCAACCACTGCAGAGACCCTGGAACGGAGTTTGTGACTCCACAACCGAGTACCCAAACAAGGTGAGAGCCTCACAGAAATGACATAGCCACAACTTTATTTTAGACATAAATCATTGAAAACATGTAGTGTGGTGTAGTAGAGCCAGTAATCAAAAGGTTTCTGGTTTGTTCCCCTAAAAAAAACAACTAGTAAGAAATCACGATTGTGTCCTTGAGCAGGACAGTCGCAAGTCATCAAAGGAAAATCCACCATAAATACAGAATGCCACTATTAAACTGAACTTTTTTGGAGGACTGTTGTGTTTATTGTGTGTAAACATTAAGAACAGCACACAACTTGCAAACATTTGGTCTCGTTGACCATAAAAGGACAAATTGACTGTTGAATTGAATATACAGTATCACAGTATAACAAATGTCCAGCATTTGTTGTACAGAGTCATTATTACTGTTCTTAGAATAGTTCATACGCTTCATCCGAGTTAAAACACTTGGCACAAAGATACCACAATATCAATTAATTGTGGCGATACCGCAATAAAAATGTAAACTTCGGTGTTTCTTGCTTTAAAGTTTCCTCTTCTCTTGTGTTTGTTTGCATGATAGGACTAGGTGTTATGATCCCAATATTCAGCACCATTTAGCCGCACCATAGAACATTTTGAGCAGAACACAGCGAGACGCAGCAATTGTTGCGCTCTGATTTTGGTTCAGCAAGAATCCAGGATGATGGCCTAATCCATGTCCGTGGTTTTTGCCTCAATACCCAATAATCAGTCGTGAATTTACAGTTGCTTAATGCGTGAATGGGGAACAATAAGAAAAAGGACTAGTATGGTAAGATGGATAGATGAAGACAGTACAATTCTTGACGTTTTGATGATATGTTATGCTGTACATGATGTGTACTTATCTTTCATGGATGTTGCCAGTGAGACGCCTTATCCGATGTCAATCAGATCCCAGTTTCTGTGCGAACTTTAGCCTGGGTGAAAGATGCCTTTTGTTGAGGTGATGTTGCCAATGACCTTTGTATGGTGTTTCCACCAATGCAACACATCATCAGTTGTGTACCCCAGCCTCATTGGGTGTTTCGGCCCTTTATCACAAGACACCCTCAGCCGAGGCAGGCCCACCACAGGCTGATCAGACCCGGGTGTCCCCACTTTGTTACATGGTCATTTGTCAGCCCACACTGTGTCCATCCGCTTCAGCCACAGCCACTGGCTGCTTCTTTCAGCGACAGTAGCCAGTTCCCTGACTATCCTCTGCTGGACCTGTCCTCTGATGCCCAACTCCTTCAGCAGCCTTATAGTGGAGCTAGCCACAAAGCCCCTGCAGCCCACTTCCACCGGGTATACTTTCACTGTCCAGCCCCGCACCTCTGCCTCAGCTGCCAAGTTGGCATATCGCAGCTTCTTTCTTTCAAAGGCCTCATTAATGGCCTCTTCCCAAGGGACTGTCAGTTCGACTGTTATGAACTATTATTGTGGATATGTTAATGATGTTAACTTAAAGGGTTAGTTCACCCAAAAATGAAAATTCTGTCATTAATTACTCACCCTCACGTCGTTCCAAACCCGTAAGAACTTCGTTCATCTTTGGAAGACAAATTAAGATATTCTTGATGAAATCTGAGAGCTTTCTGATCCTGCATAGACAGACATGGGTGAGCAAATTTTCATTTTTGGATGAATTATCCCTTTGATATTTGATGCATGCAGATTTATTAATATTCATTTTGTTACTGAAAAAAAGCACTATGTGTGTAAATGTGTGTGATTTCATGTTAATCTCATATGCATCTCTGTCTTCTGCAGTGTAGTCTGCATATTCATGCCTCGTACAGCATCTCAATGAAACTGAACGTCCCCGTGCAGCCCCTCTCAGAGCCCAATGCCGTGGGACTCATCCTGGCACATGGTGATTACCGCCCACATTCTCCATCACATGTCTTTCTACGAGGCAAAACGATCCCTGACTCACATTCAGTGTAAACCTTCAAATAACCATTTTCACCACTTCCAGCTATGTGAATAATGCAGAGTTTTATTTTTTTATTTAATTTTATTTTTATTGAAGACGAATCCACTGTTTAGTTCCTCCAACTACAGAATTGAAGTTAAAGTTAGTTAGAATATATAACTATATTATTATTGTTATTATAATAATAATTATTATTAGATTATGTTATTATTTTAAACACTCTTTTATGGTATGATTGGGAGTTTTACAGGGCTGCTGCTTTTCTCCAACTCACGTCTCTTTTCCATCTGCTCTTTCATCAGGGAGTGTAGGAGGTGCAGTTTCTGTGCTTTCTCCAGACGTGTATGTGTCTGATGACGGGGGTTACACATGGTTTCAGGCACTAAAAGGCCCCCATCACTATGCCATACTAGATTCAGGAGGACTGCTGGTAGCGGTGGAACACAACCCCTCACACCCCATATCACAGATCAAGTGAGCTTTCTGTCTAACATTTCTGTATGTTTATAAGGCTTTGACCTCAGCATGTGAGTTAAATGTTCCAAAGATAATATAACAAATGAAACACTGGTGGTGCCCTGTTTATTTAAATGGTTATGTCTTGAAAATAGGTTAGAATGCAACTGATTTTGTATTAAATTAATATAATATAATATAAATAGTGCAAATAAGGATAATCTCTTTACGATTTTTTAAACTAGTATATAAAAATAAATATTCGTATGTATGTTTTAATTATTTACATTTTATAATTATTTTGTATTTAATTCTTCCATTTTTGTTTATTTCTATTATTTATTGTCACTAGGTTTTCCACTGATGAAGGTCAGTGTTGGCATGTGCATAACTTCACTGATGATCCAATGTACTTCACTGGCCTGGCATCAGAACCTGGTGCCCGTTCCATGAACGTCAGCCTGTGGGGCTACAGGGAAACCGTCCTGAATCAGTACTGGGTTTCTGTCACCGTCGACTTCAGGCATTTGCTCTCTAGAGACTGTGAGTGGTCTAATATTTCGAAAAAACATTTCATAAACTAATATAAAAACACACAGAATCTAGTTTGCTGTGCATGCATTTGTTAACATTCAGAAAATGGGTAAACATTGCCCTGAAATGACCAAATACTACTGCTGCAGGTCAGGAAAATGACTACATCCAGTGGCTCGCTCACTCAAGCGATATTAGTGACCCCACTGATGGGTGCATGCTGGGATACAAGGAAAGGTTTTTGCGGTTACGAAAGGACTCAGTCTGCTGGAATGGGCGGGATTACCTTGTCACCAAGGAGCCCACGACATGTCCCTGCACCCTCACTGACTTTCAGTGGTACGAACACATACCGACTTATCAAATACACTCAGTGAACTACAATGTGATTCATTTATACTATTCATGACGTACATTCAGTCTGTGATTCCAATCATTGTCTCTTTTTTCCTGCAGTGACTTTGGGTTCTACCATGCGGAAAACAGCTCAGTTTGTGTGGAGCAGCCCGACCTTATTGGCCATTCACTGGAGTTCTGCCTGCACGGACGCAAAGAGCAGCTCCAGACCAGCGGGTAACAAATCACTCTCTATTTCCACTCCACGGAGTTGTATTGAAACGTTCAGCAGGTGTAAGCTATTTTTGCATGTATTGCTGAATATATACTTCTTAGAAAATCTGTGAGCCTGATTGACTGAACTGGTTCGCATATGCAAAATTGTTGTGTAAGAGTTAATGTTTTTGTCATAGAATTACTTAAATGCTGTAAACAAAGTGTTAACATTCCCCTTTCTGTGACCATAGTTACCGGAAAATTCCTGGGGATCACTGTGAAGGAGGAATAACTCCAGAACGAAAAGAGATCGATCTGAGTAAGAAATGCGTTAGTAATTTGCTGAGGACAGAGCTACTGGTAGGTTTTTATATTATTATTAATGTTAAAATATACAGTAAAAACAGTACTATTGTGAAATATTAATACAATTTAAAATTACTTTTTTTTTTCTATTTGAATTTATTTTGAAATGTATTTTATTCCTCTGATGGCAAAGCTGAATTTTGATCACATGATCCTTCAGAAATTATTCTAATATGCTGATTTGCTGCTCAATAAATATTTATTATTATTAGCAATGTTGAATGCAGTGCTGCTTAATATTTTTGTGGAACCCATAATAAATGTTTTTAAAGGATTTGAAGCCGTTTTGTTGCCATATATTTCAAATTTATGCGAGTTGATGCACAAAATCAAATGGCTGAGGAGTATTATTTAACTAAGTAGTACTTTGAAGGCCTCTATAATTGGAGTATAATTTAGGGAAAAGAGGATACATCAGACATGAGCTTTGAAGTGTGGTTAAAACTGATGTAAGTGCTTATTTTTTTCATTGCTGGTTTCCTGCATCAGGTATTTAAATTCACCAAAGGATTTTCAGCTTTTGTTTTTCATATTAGGAAAACCGGTCTCCTTGAAGTCTGCTTTTGAAATCCATTGTAAAAATAGAAGCATCTTCAGAAAATAGCCTGCTCATTATTTCAAGAGTTACTGTGTGAGCAAATCTAGATGAATATGAAGTGTTTAAAGGTAATATTTAACATTCCCTGGAGGTTTCATGTGTGAGTTTCACCATAGATGTACACTGAGCCTTGTTTGTAGAGCTTGTAGGCTTTATTATACTAACATCCTGAGGATTACAGTTCGGATCTTCAAGAATCTAGTTTAGCAAAGCTTTAGTCATTCCAAAAAACAAATTTTACTTTGCATTCTGTCTGGTTCCCTGCCATTGCTGTGTGCTTAGATTGGCATATCTTCTATGCACGAATAATGATACATTCTTCCTTTCCTCCTTTCCATTGTGTGGTTTTTAATAATCTTAAAATGCCGGACCTTACATAATGGGTCTTAGAGACAATAGCAATGTGGTATCAGTCTGAGACCTTTTTGCTACGTCAGCAATAATTGTATATTCAATAACAAGACAACACTTTTAATGTTAACTATGACATTAAGTGTTTTTTTTTTCAACAACTCATCCTTCATTAGGATATCGACAATATTAAGTGCATCTAGTTAGCAGCCTAATCAAATATGAAAATGTATATTTTTTGGTCTGTATTGACTTTCAACTCTTAAATAAGCTAATTTGTAGCCATTAAGCTGATTAAGATTTGAGTGCAGTTTTTTTTTTTTTTTTTTTTTCCAAAAAAAAAAAAAAAATCCCACGGCTTAATTTGGACAGACACAAAATGTAATAAAGAGATAATAAAATAGATACCTCAGGGGTTATAGAAAACAGGGGACCACACATTTCATTGATGGGTTTGCATGTTGAAAGCAGGGTCCTCAGGTTTGAGATGGATGAACATGGCTTTTCTGAAGTCAAAGTGTAAAATGCTGTACCATTAAATGTGACTGCCAACAACAATAAAATAAAATAAAAACTCTTCTTGAAGTCGACGCTCATTGGCTTGACTTGAATCAAGTGGGTTCTTGACCCTGATGCACCAAGGTGAACTGAATTCATAAAGACTTTCACAGGGGTATTGCATCTCTTATTACAGCAGGTGCAAAAACAACCCTGTTCCTTATTTTGCACGGTACTGAGAAACCTACAAGGTCAATAAACAGCAGTTGGCTAATGTCAAACAGCACAGCATTCGTATTTTCAAATGTGTAAATAGTGTAAATAGAATGAGAGCAGCATATATTTAAAATGCAGAATAAAATCTGATTATAAACAGATTTTCCTTTTTTTCTCAATTTAGAAAATATGAATATCACATGAAAAAAATATTTAACTTGGAGAACACTGTCCTATTCATGATATTATATATGATATATGAACTGTACAGTAATAGAATAATTTTGTTTGCTGCCGTAAAAGTATAATAGCTGGGGTTTCTTGCCATTCTATAAGCTATATATAGTTTTAATGGATCGTTCATTCATCCAATTTAGAAATGTTAAAAAATCATGCAAACCTATACATAGGGTAATCTAATAAAGTAAAAATGAAAAACGTCCTGAATTCACTGAATTTGTTTGTATAAATTTCTCATTTATTCATTAACTTCAACTTTATTATTTTTTTTATGTAGGCCTACAGGTTTTATTCTTACATTTTATATATTTATTTGGTAACACTTTACAATAAGGTTCATTAGTTAACATTAGTTGACTACTTTAGTTAACATGAACTAAGCATGAACAATACTTCTACAGCATTTATTAATCTTAGTTAATTTCAACATTTACTAATGCATTATTAAAATCAAAAGTTGTGCTTGTTAACATTAGTTAATGCACTGTGAATTAACATGAACTGTATTTTCATTAACATAAACAAAGATTAATAAATACTGTAATAAATGTATTGTTCATTGTTTGTTCATGGTAGTTAATACAGTAACTAATATTAACTAACGGAACCTTACTGTAAAGTGCTACCATTTATTTTAAATGTTTCTCTGTTTATTTTTATGTAATATATTATTTCTCTATTTATTTCTATTTTGCTTTGGTCAGAGACATGTAGAGGTTGAGAGGGGGCGTGGCCTTTGTCTTGTAGGAGGGGCGTTTGAGCTACTGTTCATCGCGATTATAAACAGGAATAGTGCTGTTCGTGTATGTCAAGGTCCACTGTGTGGACGGCATGCGCACGTTTATCACTTATGTGGTTAAAATGATAAACAGTGTCGATAAATGGTTCATTTTTATTGTTTTTCCGTTACGCCGAGTTGGCGTCTCATTTAGGCCCAGTTTTGCGCCGCTCTTTGTTAAATATTCGTTGACTTTCACAGTGCCTAAGAGGTCGATGTCTTGGTTTTAATCAACTAAAGATGAGTTAATAAAACAAAGTATTCATATATATTTGGTTTAAACCAAATATATATTTGAAAACTCGCTCGTAACGTACATGAAAACACTGAGGTCGATGTGCTAATGTAGCGCTAGCAATGTTAGACAAAGAGAAAACGCAAGACACCATAGCGTTATGTACACCAAATAAGTACTGCAGTATTAAGTAGTCATTTGAAACGTGCTGTTTAAAGGGAAAAGTAGTTTCGTTTGTGAGAAACAACACAACAAAACCGTCTGAGATTCAAAGACACGACGCTTGAAACTGATAGTAATAGAAACTAGCACTGAAATTCAAACGCAGTGTTTTCTTGTACTTTTAATAATAGGAAATCATTTTGCCTATCGTTTCCTATATTTACATCACTGTATAATCAAACATTGCAGCAGCAAATACACATGTGATTCTATGCTATCTCGTCCTTTAAAAAACTACAAATATGGTCTTACACCTGGAAATTGGATATTATGTAGCTTAATGTGTCCTACTTTCTTGTAATGTCATTCAGCACAACATTTATATGTCAATCGTGTAAATAAATTAAGATTTGCATGTATTTCATGTACAGAATAAAATCTGATTAGTGATTAGGAACAGATTTTTTTTTGCTTCTCAGCTGAGAATGAAAATGTATCAAAGTTTTAAACGATAAATGTTTTTCTTTAACTGAGAACACGGTCTCATTTCTTACTGTTCCCCCCCCCCCTTATTTCTTTATTTTTTAAGCATACAAAAACAATAATCCAGGACAAAAAGCAGAACAGAAATATATTGAGAGTATCACACTTTAATAATCACACAACAAAAAGGTTATTAAATCTTCTTCTTTTTTTTGTATGTTTCATATTTTTCAGGGAGAGGGAGTAAAAATAATCACAAAAGTGATTCTATAGTATACTCTCTTTCAAAAAAAAGTATCAAGTATCAAAGTTTTAGTATTCCTTGGATACACCATGATACTAAAAATTGTCATATTCATGTACCATTTATAAATTTATATAGTACTAAAAAGAGAACCATAGTGCTACAAGTCTAAAATAATGTTATACAATGGTACTTTTTAGTACTAAATAAGTCAGTAAATATTTACTAAACAATTGAGTAAATAAGTCTCAATTTTTAAATGCTGTATTAGAAAACAAAGGTAACATAACACATGATATATACAGGGAATTAATTTAATACATGCTATTAGAGAATTTACAAAAAATCTTATAAAATTTAAAGAAGCTGACTTGATACTAAAATGATGTTTGTTGTAAACCAGCAATTAAGTCAAGCATCCTCTTTTAAGCTTCTTGCATTAGATGCATGTGCTGTTGCATAATATTTCAGATTTACGCAACGACTTGTTGCTATTTTTCAGACTTCAGTTCCGTGCTGATCTCATTACTCATAACCCGCAGCAGTCAGACGGCAAACATGGAGCAGTACACCACCACCACAACAGCTAGTGGAGAGCAGATAGTGTTGCAGGCCAGCAGCGGACAGATCCAACAACAGGTAATCTGTGACCTTTACCGACAGTATCTGAAGTGGATAATGCAGTACCCTATTAAATTTGCATCAGAGATGCATAAAAAATGCATAGACTAGTATTTTTAATATATCTAGTAATAAAGCATCTCAGTGTGGTATAAAACCACAGGAGAAATGTTTTTATGTGTGTTTTTACTCATTCGAGAGTCCTCTATCTCTGGCCCAGGGCACAGTGACTGCGGTGCAGTTGCAGACTGAGCCTCAGGTAGGCCAGACTGCGGCCCAGCAGGTCCTTCAGGTAGTGGTTGGCTCTCTGAGCATGTCTGCAAATCTCCATGCATGTCATCTCAACATTGCATTGCACAGAGATCCGTTTGCTAGTTGCATTGTAATAGTAATTAATGCAATGTTAAAATATCAGATATCTGTGACCTTTGCGCTTTTTGCATCTGTCATGATGAGTTTATTTCGTTTAAGAACCAGTCAGAAAGTTTGAGAACCACTGCAACGTAGTGTTCCATCAAAATATTGGGTATGAAATTGTAATGAAATGACCAAATGTGGCACAGATTCAGCTGGTACAACCCAGTCAAATCCAGCTTCCTGGTGGACAGACTTTACAGCTACAGGGTCAGCAGGGACAGACCCAACAAATCATCATTCAACAGCCACAGACTGCAGTCACTGCAGGACAGAACCAGGTAACTTCATTTTATCACCTTTTTGTGCAAATATGTAGGAGAAGCCTCTATAAACTCTGCAAGCTTGCAGTTAAATACAAATTATTAATAAAGTTCATGATAAATGTTTTCTTAGGGTCAGCAGCAAATCACTGTGCAGGGTCAGCAGTTAGCACAAACTGCTGAAGGACAGACCATCGTTTACCAGCCTGTTAATGCGGACGGGACCATCCTACAGCAGGGTAACACTGCTACTCCTCTGCAAAACATTAAGCCATAAACATCATGCACTTTTAAGCAGTTAAATATACATGTGTTTGCACTACTGATGACATGTAAATAATTTGCATTTGTAAATAATGCATTTTGTGATTGTCCGTCCAGGAATGATCACTATTCCAGCTGCATCTTTAGCAGGAGCTCAGTTAGTCTCAGCTGGATCCAACACAAACACCACCAACACGGGTCAGGGCACAGTGACGGTCACACTTCCCATGGCAGGAAACATGGTCAATGCTGGAGGAATGGTCATGGTGAGCACTTGTGGTCATTTTTATCTATTACCAAAAGTGAGTTTGTGCTATACAGCTAATCTATTTAGATCACACTTCCTAACCTTATTGTGTGTGTTCATAATTGCATCAGATGGTCCCAGGGGCTGGCGGGTCGGTTCCCACCATGCAGCGCATTCCTCTTCCTGGAGCAGAGATGCTGGAAGAGGAACCTCTGTACGTCAACGCTAAACAGTATCACAGGATCCTCAAGAGAAGACAAGCCCGTGCCAAACTAGAAGCTGAGGGCAAAATACCCAAAGAGAGAAGAGTATGTGTGCTTTTTTTTTACAGCAATAACAATGACTTTCAATGGCTTTATGTGCAGTGACTAATATATATATATATATATATATGCAAATGTTATATTAGATTATATCTAATATATAATCTATCTAATATCTATATCTAATTATATTTAGATTTACATTTATATTTGGATTAATAAATAAATAAGTGCTATATTAGCATAGTATATTATATATATAGTTTTAAGAACCGCAAAGCAGTTCTGATTATTAATTTTGTTTACCTTAATAATAACTGTATTAATAATAAATGAATTCATTTAAAATATTAATAATATTTGGCGTGTATATATGTGTGTGTATATATATATATATATATATATATATATATATACACAAACACACACATATCCTTTTTATTTTCTTTAGATATAATATTATTTATTTTATTTATTTTTCTGGTTATTTACAAGCTAAACCTTTAGTTCAGGCTTCATCTTAAAACTCATTTCTAAAAATTCTTAAAATTTCTTTAAAGGATAGAAATGGCTATATAATATCATAATTAATATTATTTGTCCCATTATATATAAGAATATTAATGCAATTCAATAATTATACTGCAGCTTTTATTGATATTCCTTGGGAAATTTTGCTTAAGGTTTGTTCTAAATCCATTAAAATATTAAACTACTGCAGTTAATTTAGCCTGATCTGCTTGAATAAAGAACTTAATTGAAACTTTTATCATTAAAGTATTTGCATACTGAGTTGCAGTTTGTATTCTATCTTGAATTTATTTGCATATGGAATTATGTTTGATCTTTTCTTTCTTGCATCTGTTTAATCACTATTTTTGTCATGACAAAGCAACTCTGATTATTCATTTTCTGTAATTTATTAAAAATAGTTTAATTTACTTTATTAAAAATCTCCATATTTGACAGGTTTCTGTTCAACACACCATGTATGTGAATATTCAGTATATTTTCTTTCCCACTCCCTTCCAGAAATACCTGCATGAGTCCCGTCATCGTCACGCCATGGCCAGGAAGCGCGGAGACGGTGGACGCTTCTTCTCTCCGAAGGAAAAGGAAGAAATGGCCATGCAGGCCCTTAAGGTGAGCGAGGGGCTTGAGCTCAGCTCTCATTGGCCAGCCAGCTCTGCCCCGCCTCTGGGGTAAACTATCCAATCCCAGCTTGTGTCCGACCCGAGAGACTCTATACACCTAATTTAATTTAGACCATCCATACGCTGCGGCTCTGCCTGAGCTACCTCATGCGTCTGTGACACATTCATGTCCAAACTGTCTCTGTCTGTGAGTTAACTGACATTTCCAACCAATTAAACTGAACATGCATACTAAGATCTTAGTATATATGTTCTAGTATATAGTATGAGCAAATACAATGTACAGATTGGTCCCCATGTTTGTAACTGCTAGGCTGCCTTGTAGCTTTTCACTTCCTTTAATAATTTCATTATTTAGCTGCATATCTTTGTGTGCAGCTTAAAGATAGTATGTTTGAACTCTAATTGGAAACGGCTTCTTTCAGAAAACCTCAGCTGTAAACATGGGTGATTAGCACGATTTGCCCTGTCAGTGTTTAAGGTTTCTTGTCTTAAATGTCTGACTGCTACTTTAAAAGGAAATCTTCAACCTTGACGTCTTTGTTCTGTCTGCATTTCTGCCGTTTGTCGTACCATGCTGTAAACTTCTACCCAGACTGCTTGTGATAGCCACTGAGATGTATTAAGCTGTGTTTATTTGTCCTTTTTACCATCTTACTGGTATGAATAGCCATTCAAAATGATGTGTTTTCATTAGTGATGTATGGCTTGGCTTGCGCCCTTTAACGCTCTTCTGTCTTTGCCAGAGCTGTGGCTTTGTTGTTGCTTTTGCCATTTTATGTTTCTTACAGCGGGCTGTATGTGGGCTTTTGTTTGCATTCATGTTTGTTACTTGATGATATATATATGCCCTTTTTATGCAAATAAACCTTTGTTCTTGATTTATACTTGGTTAGTAATGCCTTGCAGTTTTTTTACATGCTGATAAAAAGTTCATGTTGAGTTTTGGTCATTTTGACCTGGAGAGGATTTTCTTTTCCCCATAACTAGTTAATACATTTCTCATTAGGCTGTATTATTACCAAATATTAGATTCAGTCTTTTCCGTTTTCTTTTAGTTAACACAGGTTTTGTAATTATTTTTTGGAACTGATTGGTCATAGTCCTCATTGATCAAAAGAAAACAAGTTGGTGGTAATATAGCATAATGAGAGTTTTATAAGCAATTAAAGCCGGGCATTTTTGGGAACACCAAATTAGGTAAAAGGATTTTCAGCACAGCACAAGGGTTAAATATTACATTTTTATTGTGCAGAGTTGCATTATAGACTAAGTCTTCAATATAAAATGTTATATATTTTTAGCTTCGTTCATTGATAAATAAATCGCATAGATGGTTTGAAATGCATTTTAGAGTTGAGTCAATCACTAATATTTTATATATCAGACACATTGATCAGAAAATTCTCATGGTTCAAACAGGTAAGAGTTCAACTCCAGTCACCCTCTCATAGCATGTCGTATTGATGAAATTTTCATCATCTTCCTTTTTCCTCACAGAAATCTGAGCAGGATCAATCTGAAGAGGACACAGTGGGCCACATGATTCAGGTGGCATAAACTACCCTTTCCTCCACATGTGTTTCAGTCAGTCCTTTATGCTTCAAATTTCAACACATGGTTTCTGACTTCCCCTGATTTATTTCAGTTGTCATATAGACTGAACAATTGTTTTTGTTGTCCAATACTGCCATGTAAAACATACAGATATTGGGAATTTGAGTTTTTTAAAACCATCTCACCAGGCCAAAAGGTGTACAAGTGTTTTCTGTATTTATGAGGAACTACTTTTCATTTTAGGGTCAAATGTGTTTATGATTTGTTACTTTAGACATTTCATTCCACTCCATTTCTTTATTTAATTAAAAAGTAACATGTAAGAGTTGATCACAAAAATGTGAATTACAGTTGATTTTTGTACTATGAGAAGTTTTTACGTATACTGGATCAGACTGAAATGTTACACTTTTGTATGCACTCGCGCTTTTAGTTGGTCCACCGACCATTTGTACATCCACCCACTCTCAAACATCTCCCTTTAATGAAAACCTTCACTTATCTCCTTGTATTTTCTATTGATGGCTTCCTTATATGAAAATAAAGGTTGATGTTCTGTACATGGTGGCAAAATCTGCTTTTTAACTTTTGTTAAATGCAACGTTTTAGATATCCATTGAAACATACTGGTATATCAGACCGTTTTTAGGATCTACACATTCTCACGGGATGAGTCCAGCCATGTTTGTGTTTCCTTTTGCTAAGTTACAGACACACCCATTTGATTGCCATTATTTAATAGATCCATGATGCATCTGTACCCTGAGCTCTGGTGGAGTTGTTTTATTTGAGTTAAAGGGATAGTTCTCCCAAAAATGAAAATTCTGAAAATCATTTAAATGATGACAGAGTTCATTTTTGGGTGAACTGTCACTTTAAGACCTTGAGAGATTTTGCTTATGCTTTAAAATGTCACTTTAGGAAGAACATGGCATTAAGGAGATATGATCTCAAGGGTGCGCTAGAATAGAGATAATCAGATTAAAATGACTGGCAGATTGATCGTTTACAGCAGAGGGCGGTATATTACTGAATCAGTTGTTACTATTATTTTGGTGGCCTCATATTTGCATATGATGAGTGACGCATTTAATTGGATAGTCGGGAACAACTGGTTATTTTACAAATGAAAGGGCTTTGAGAATACTTCAAAGAACACACAATGTGTCCTCAATGCAATGCAAAACAGGTCATCAAAACACACAACGGATGTTAATAGCAATATGTTTTACCATAATCATTTGCCAAAAGGCAGGATAGCTCGACCCCAACCAGCTGCAGACACATTTTATGGCACCTTCAGTGGGAAATTAAGAAATTATTTGACAAAAAGAAAACATTGATAAAGTCTGTACAAAACACACAGGGCTAGTTCTTTGAGAATTGAAAATTCTGACATAATTTACTCACCCTCACGTCATTGCAAACCTGTAAGACGTTATTTCTTCCTTAGACCATAAAAGGTGGTATATAAAGCACTGTAAAAGTGGTCCACATTTGTGTTCCACAGAAGAAAAAAAATAACATGGGTTTTGAACAACATGAGTTGAGTCGTCATTTTTGGTGGAACTATCCCTTTAAATTACATTCATACCTAAGCAAACATCATGCATTTCCAAATATCCGCTTCCTCTCAGTTTTTGCCAGCGAGTTAACATTCATCACGCTTGACATTTGGGCATGGTCCCCCTTGACATGCACCAGGTGTCAGATGGCCACACATCTGCCCAAAAGTTCAATGTGAATATCCATTTGAATGGATTCAGCAGATTCCAGAGAAATGCTTCTCATTCCCGTGTGAGAACGACACTAATCCCACTGCAGCACTTGGCTATGCTTTGGAAGAAGGGTAGGATGATTATGTCTAAAACGCTGCTCCATAAAGTTTGCAACCACCCGGTGTTAATCAAGACAACCTGCACACATGGCGTAAAGAACCTAAAACAAAGAAAAAGGTGAAAGCTTAGCATTTCTTTTTTTTTTTTTTTTTTAATCTGATACAAATGTCTATTTTTTATCTACTACTAAAAATGCCAAGGTCATGGATTCGATTCAAAGGATCTACTCGTACCAGATGTGAACAAAGCTGAGGACGGCGAAGAGAATTCCAGCGAGGAGGGACACTGGAACAGCCAGCAGAGCAGTGATGATACGATAAAACCAGGCCCTGGACACCTCGAAAAGAGCGTGACTCCAGATCCACACCCGATCCCCACTGCGCACCGACACCGGCTCTGCTATCACATCCTCAAAACTAACCTGTCGGAACAGAACATTCAGAAAAGTAGCATCTCCTGCCCTCATCTGCTTTAAAACAAATACAGCTTGAACAATGCCCCTAGGCAGCTATTTTAGTCAGTATAAACACTATATTCAAGTACCTTTTTAATGAATGGAAAGATTAAGCTGGTGAAGCTAATATTGGCTAAGCTAATTTTCATTAACATCACCAATGAACCTGACAACAAGAGTCATAAATCATGAATTAGATTTCATTTTTACAATTTAAGGCATTATTTTTACATTTAAATGTATGGATACTATTAGCTACATGAATATGGAAGGCCAAAACTGGCTACGTTAACACTGGCTAAGCTAATCTTTCACTAACGTACCTCCATATTACCAACGTACTTGACAACAATAGTCATAAAATCATGATTTAGATTTGATTTTACATTTTAGGCATGATTTTTACATTTAAATATATGGATACTATTAGCTACATGAATATGGAAGGCCAAAACTGGCTACGTTAACACTGGCTAAGCTAATCTTTCACTAACGTACCTCCATATTACCAACGTACTTGACAACAATAGTCATAAAATCATGATTTAGATTTGATTTTACATTTTAGACATGGTTTTTACATTTAAATGTATGAATACATTAGCTTTAACATGAACGTGAAAAACTAAGCTGGCTAAGCTAATATTGTCTAAGCTAAAAATCTTTCACTATCATATATTAATGAACACGACAACAATATTCATAAATCATGATTTAGATTTGATTTGACATTTTAGACATTATTTGACATTTAAATTTAGCTTAAATGAATAGGGAGAGCAAGCTGGCTAAGCTAACATTGACTTTAGTCTCAGCCTTGCAGACATCACGCCCACAGACCGTTGGCTAAACGTCTGATGCATGCAAAAGTGGAAACACTTCAGGAGTTTCGAAGTCGTCATCGGATTGGTTGAATTATACAGGATTTCCGGGAGACGTGTTATGTCGCGTTCTTTAACGTTCGCCTGGAAACAAAGAGGCCGTGGCGCCAAACCCCCCCCTCGAAAGAAGAAAGCCGTCGTGTTTACAACTGTGACGACGAGCGCTTATCAGCAAGGGCGGGCCTTGGCCAATGAAAGCTGCCATGGATTCCAGACCTTCAGCCGTCAGTCTGAAGGTCTGGCTACGCGAGACTAACGTTGGCTAAGCTCATTTTCACTAAATAAATTAAATCACAATTGTCATATTAAATTTAGCTAATGCACATACATGTTCTAAAACAAATGAGCTAAGCTTGATTCGCTGTTTAAATGAAAGGCTACAGCTGCAGTATTGAGTGTATATGTTAATTTCTCTATGAATGGACCGTCTCCATCTGTGGTACTTCA
Organism: Sinocyclocheilus rhinocerous; assembly: GCF_001515625.1. Classification (NCBI taxonomy): domain Eukaryota; kingdom Metazoa; phylum Chordata; class Actinopteri; order Cypriniformes; family Cyprinidae; genus Sinocyclocheilus; species Sinocyclocheilus rhinocerous. The sequence goes on from NW_015655406.1 coordinate 59,476, forward strand.
CAGCATTCGATATGAATCTTAACCTCTTAAGTGCAGTATTTTAAACTGAAAACTGCAATAGTATTAGCAACAGTTTATAACATAAACAATGCTGCAGTGGCTACTGCTAGTTTTTAATAGCTGTGTAAATCTGTCTGGTCAGCTCATTTAAGAAGTGGTTGCTATTATTGTCCACATCATTGGAGATATTCACACATGTTCTTCTAATCCATCTCCTGCTACCAGCTGTGGTTGTCTACAATGTCAGGACAATGTTCCTTACTTTGGATTAGAGTGGATTCAACAAAGTGGAATCTAATTCAACCTAATTGACCTGCCAAAAATGTCATAGAATGCAAAGGTTTTGGAAGTATGATTGATCAAAATCCAGCATTGCAAAAAAAATATTTATTTATTTATTTACAGATATTTAAAAATTCTTAAATCAGGAGATATTTATTTGAGAAGGAGAATGACTTGATATATTAAGTCTTGCTTTTGGGAAAAAAATTTTTTCAAGTGAGTTTATGCTTAATATTTGTCAGTAGGTTCTTTTTAATCAGTCACAATTATGCTTAAAGGGGTCATATGATGCTTTTTTAAAGATAATTATTTTGTGTATTTGGTGTAACAGAATATGTTGACATGCTTTAATGTTCAAAAAACACATTATTTTTCAAATACTGTACATTATTGTAGGTCCTCTATGCCCCGCCTCTCTCAAACGCTTCGTTTTCTACAAAGTCCCTCCTTCCGACAAGTGCAGTCTGCTCTGATTGGCCAGCTGACCCAGTGCATTGTGATTGGCCGAACACCACAAGCACTCGTCGAAAATGTACCGCCACTTACCAGAATCGCGAGCTTCATCTTTCAAAATAAATGTAATGACAGAGCCCGAAAGGGGAACAGAGTCGTGTGACAGACGCAGTGATGAAGCTGCAAAACTCCGCATTTGAACAGTCAATAGTAGAACGAGACGTTTTAGGGGGGCGTGGCAGAGTCTTAACTTAACTTTTTTTAGTCTTTGCAACTTCAGGGATCTTATCTATGCACAATCAGCTTGTAACACTCCAAAGAGAAAGGAAAACTTGAAATCGCATCATATGACCCCTTTAAAACATTATCTGTTAATGGGGTAAGAACAAAATCTTTGTTTTCCATTTGAATTACATATTTTTATTACCCCCACTGACAGATATTTATCTTGTTTTAAGCATAAACTCACTGGAAAACAAGACAAAAATGCAGAGTAGGAAATAATTTTTTGCAGTGAGTTAATTTGATGGGTTGGAGGTTTTGAGGCTGTAGTCTATACAATCACTAGAATCAACAGTGGTTTGTCATGATTGACATTTATGAGATAATATGTCCCTGACCCTTGAATAACTTTTCCACATCAGCCACTGTCCCAATCAAAAGTGACATTCTACAGACTCTATAATGCTACAATGAAGAACTGTAGGTGGCCATGAAGAGATTACCTTAAGACACTCATTTATTTGTCTTGGGTCCCGTTCATTGATCAGAGGCCTGGTGTCACTCTGTGTAGAGATCACATCTTCTTCTTCCTCTTCCTCCAGGACTGTTTCCAGCTGTGTCTTCCACGTCTGTTGTTCCTCGTCGTCCTCTCCATCCCCTGCATCCCTCAGGTCGATCTCAGTTTCCCTTGCGTCCATACTCCGCATCATGGTGCCCGTCATCAATATAAAGGTTGTAAGGTCATAAAGCGGCTCATCAACAGCATCAAAACATACATAAACAGTTTCACACACTCTCACACATATACACTGTGAATAGAGAGCTGGAGTGCTGTCTTGAAGCTGAAACAGGGATATGGGATATATTAGGAAAGTGACCGTGCCCTAACAGGCATTCCCAAACAGGCCCCTATGGGAAGATACCAGCACCCACTGATGCATCTGCTATAAATACCCCATTAGTGACCGGTGAAATGCAGACCACTGGTAAGCTTAGAAGAGCTATTAAAAGAACCAGCGGATCAAGAATAGGATGAAATATTTAATCGAATGGAAGCATTTATTTTGAGCACTGATTGAGATTTAATTTGATCAGTGTGTAGTATTTGTTTGCAAATTTGGTTCAAAGATTATAATATTAAATTTTATTGTTTATGGACATTATTTGTGAATGAGTATGTGCAAAATATTAAAACATTAAAGGAAACAAACTGACTTTTGTTTCTTGCCATATATCTGATACCCTTAAGGCCATCTATAACTTAAAAGCTGCAAAGTAAACTTTTAGCATGAAAAGACTTTCTCTTCCAGGAATGGTTAAAAAATATTTAATTTTAATAATGATATTTTATTTTATACAACAGGGGCCAGTTGCATAAACATAGCCACTATGTTAAGACTGTGTCTTAAGAACTAGTTTGACCAACTAGCTAAGCAAGAAGTAATTAGACTTACTTTTTGGATTCAAAGTAGACCATTCTCCCTTTTTATAACTAACTAACTAAAAAAAAAAAAAAGATGACTAACTTTTTAAGACTACTCTAAGCGGTTTATGCAACCGGCCCCAGGTGGGTCCTCAAATCTGATTGGCTGATAAGAGTGCGATATTAGAGTGATAACAGAACTCCTCCAACCGTTTCACCGTTTCTATCTCTCTGCTTCTTGTATTTATTTATCATAGTGAGTGTCATGGCGGCGCCCCAAATCCACTGTAATTGACAAAAAGTACTGTTTTTGTGTCACGGAATGTAGTTTTAAGAGTTTTTTAGGGGATAATGTACTTGTTTAGACTTCAAATATGCGGTTTGTTAATAAAAATCATGTCTATTTGAAAATTTGTGTTGACATTTTCGGAGATGTGAGCTTTAGGGCATCAGCGGCCATTCAGCGCTCATGAACCCGCCGAGAGCAGCCTCACCTCGGCCAGATCTTCTGGAATTTGCCGCTGGCTCTTGATGTCTCTATAGTGGTGGTTAAACATGAAATATTATTCATTTTGGGTAAATCTAACCGGCAGTCTTTGGTCTCATTAATCTATTATTTGTTCCAGAGCAAATTTTTTTTTTTTGGCTGCATGAACCCGCCGAGAGCAGCCTCACCTCGGCCAGATCTTCTGGAATTTGCCGCTGGCTCTTGATGTCTCTATAGTGGTGGTTAAACATGAAATATTATTCATTTTGGGTAAATCTAACCGGCAGTCTTTGGTCTCATTAATCTATTATTTGTTTCAGAGCAAATTTTTTTTTTTTGGCTGAGGGCAAAATCTCATCACGTTATATTTTATGTAACTTTAATGCTGTATGTCAGAGCACGAGAAGGGTCTTTGTACTTCAGACTGAATTGTCTAGCAACTTTTATTATGGCTGTTGTTTAGTATTATTCAATAAAAAATATTTTATATAGTAGAATTTAGTATTTGGAAACAGTGTGTGTGTTCGTGATTGTGATTTTAGTGACATTGATCCGCCATTATGGCGACAAGAGACTGTTTTACGAGTCAGCGGTAAGGACTTTTATTTTGAAAGAGACTGAAACAGCTTGTAAGACGCTGTTAAGTGTTAACAAATGCACTGAGCAGCGCTGTCTTCGGAAATCACAGATGAAAGGATAGTACGACAAAGATATCGCTTTCCTCAGCGGACATTCAGACTAATGTTTTATTGTGAATATGAGATTGAGCTGAAGAATGAATGCTGTATCAGATGCAGGTAATCACACTCGCTCAGTCCATCTCTCTCTCTCATTATACTCTACTTCACATAATACAGTGAGCTTTTAATACAGTAAGTTAATACAATAAGCTTTCGAACAAGCAACTCAACATTCCTTCGTTACTAGTTCTAAAGTGACGTTTTCGAATTAGTAACGGAGGTTTGAGCTCAGCT
>NW_015655406.1:63379-138500 GCF_001515625.1 Sinocyclocheilus rhinocerous
CAATTTCACACTCGTAGACGTGAGATATGGCTGTATATTTGCACGCTGTGATTACCTGCGGCCTACGGCCGAATCACAGCCGTGCTGACTTACAGCCATATCTCACGTCTACGAGTGTGACATTGCTCATATATAATACCTTTAACTCAAGAGATATAGCCTATACAAAATTCTGTCCAGAAAAATAATTTAGAACTTAGAACTTTTTTTTCATTTCAGCTAGTTACCATACCAACATTATAATGTTCATTTAGTTTAACTTGATGTACTAAAATAACTAAAAGTGAAAGTGAAATAAACATGAATAAAAGCTCTACAGACAATTAAAAAAAACTAATAAAAGTGGCAAAAACACACAACAAAATTAATAACTTTAAGTAAAATGAAAATGGTTTTAAAATGAAAACTAGCCTAATTCAAAATGTAAATAAAAACTATAATAATATCCCAATGATATTAAAATAACACTGGGCAAAACTAGCAATATCCATTATCAAATCGTATGTTGTTCTGTTGAATTATATTTATTGAATTATTATATTCACTGTTAGAAAGACAAGTTTTATTTAAAAGTTCAATAAATGCATGAAGTTCCTAAAGTGGTGACTGAGTAATCTCAATATTGACCAAAATAATTGTGATTATGATTTTTGCCATAATTGGGCATCGGGTTCAGGGCTATGATGTAAATTAAAGGCTATAACATGTGACAAATTCCTGTTTAAATAGGAAATATGTCAACACAGGTAAGAACACTTTTTTTTTTCATTCAATGTTTAAGAATAAAAAAACATGGACTCAATAACGACCCCATCTGCTGGCTTTTGGAAAATTCTTGTAGATTTGTACAATTATGCTTTTAGGAAAACACATTTTACTGTTATATCCATAAACTCATAACAGATGCTTAATACATAACAATAAAATCTAAAAATGATCACTTCCACTGTAATTTATAAATTTTTTACTATTTATTCTTCATTCTGTATACATTTGTATTGCTTTTGAGAAATCTTGTTGAAGCTAACTCTTGCCACCATGTTAGGATGTTGTGAGTGGTTGCCAGGGCATTGCCATGTGGTTTTTAGGGTGTTGTGGTTGGTTTCTAGGTGGTTGTTTACTGCCTATAAGTCAGAAGAGCTCAAAAGTCTCTCCTTCAATGTAAGAACATATGATTTTTTTTTGTTTCATCGTCTATTTTTGTCTATAGTATCATGGTCAGATGGCATCATGGTGTTTTATTCTGGAATGCTCTCATATTAAACACCACCACTGTTTAATCTCACAGTTTGTGGCATTTTTTTCCAATTCACCTTTGCCCACAGTGGTTGTCTCGTGTATTGTGAGGTCGGACCAATGCCTTTTAAAAATATTCTTTTGGCAGCCGCCCTAGTTTAGTTTGCTTTATCCGTTAAGTCTAATCTGCATTCAGATCTCCCCATTAGAATTAAAAACATGTCCGGAAATATTATGGCGATATTATTACAGGAAACCAGCTTTCAGATGATAGACTGATAGTATATATCTGCAATGCACAGAATTCAGAAAATCATCTTTGCCTGTTTAAACGTGAAACAGCTGTGCTCTGGCAGATGTACTATATTATATAACCCTATGTATTTGGCCTAAGTCACAGGATTTTCATTAACACGCAGAGACAAAAATTCCAACAGGAAAAATGCAACAAATATGGAGACTCAGTAAATATACAAAAGTATAGTGATAGTGATGTGGCTCATACTTTATTGTACTTCATTGTTGAGTGGCATATACTAATTAGCCTGCATGAAGATGTACATGTGAAATAAACAATGCAAGAAAACCAGTTGTACATATGTACAGTACTATCCTCATAAATACATGAATACAGCTCTATCCGTCTCCATGACAACGAAAGACAGTAATGGTCACATTGTTTTGTATAAATAAAGAAAGCACAAATAAATACACAGTGTGATGTAATGGGTGGCTCCATATAGCTGTTAATGCAGCACAACTGAACATATGCTGCATTTAACTGAATCAGTATATGTCAAGCTTTCAGTGACTAGTGTTTTATTGAACAACGAAGCAGTTTGTCTTTGTCACTTCAGCCTATGTGTGATATTTACAGTTTGAACAGTAGAAAAGAAATACAGCATACAGCTGAGGTCCTTCTTTGCACTATAAATAATAGAAATAAATATGTAAAAAATGATTCAAAACACTTTTTACAAGTTTTCTTTTTTGTATGAAGATTTAGGTTTAATCAGATGAAAGCCAAGAAGTATTTTTGTCATTTAAGTTACTCATTTTTTAAAATAAAGTAAATAGTAGTGCAGTATAAACACAGTAATACAATAGGAAAAAAAGGTATTTTCTGTAGTACTTTAAACATTTTAATTTTAATAATTTTGAATATGTACAGTGGGTTTAGAAAATAATCACACCCCTTTAAAATGATCACATTTTGTTGCTTTGCAGCCTGAAAGATGGACACAGTTTTTGTTTTATCCAGCTGTATTTACTCAGTGCACCTTATAACATCCAAGTGAAAGATATAACACCAACATGTCAGAAAAAAAAAAAAAAACTGAATCAGAATACAGCTGGATAAAACAACAATTATGTCCATCTTCATTTCAGGCTACAAAGCAACAAAATGTGATTATTTAAAGGTGGGTGATTCTTTTCTATACCCGCTGTAAGTTTTATTTAAATGTTGGTTAAAATTGATGACGTTAAAAGTTTAGGCAATAATTATGTAATTTCAGTTCATAATGTCATTCAAACCCTAATCAGCTCTGTGTTTGTAAACACATGGGCGGAGTCACCACTAGGAAAACCTGTGATTGGATGAAGGCATTTGTTGTTCGTTGGTTGTCACTGTGTTGCCAGTCGCAGTGTGGCTGACCTTTTAAAAGTCTAGGTAACATCAAAACCTTCCCTGTTTGCTTTCTGAATGCACATGCCTGATCTTATTGTGAACAACTTATTATAGTCTCTTAATAAAATGCAACAGATCTTAATGTGAGTTTGCATTTGATTGTGGAGGGGTAGCATTTAAGTGCACTAAATGACAAGTCCGCCATACATCACCAGAGAGAAGTCTGTACAAGTTGAAAAATTTGGAAGTGCATTTAAAAACTTTAGGGATGCAATGAAAATTTATCAAATATTGTTTTTTTTACTTAATAAAGGGATGCAAGCAGACATTTACAAGCAAAATAATTTAGTTACACTATCTTCAAAGTGTTTTTAATAATTCTGTAAATATGCATAGGTCTACTTTAAACTTCATGTGTGTATGTATGTATGTGTGTGTGTGTGTGTGTGTGTGTGTGTGTTAAATATATAGAAATGTGTACGCTTTACTATTGTACATATTACAACACCATAAAGTTAACATTGTCTCAATTCATCAAAAGTAAATCATAAGCATTTTTTTTTGGCATAAATGTATGGCATTTATTGATTGCAATCTGTTTTAAACTGTGCAACAACACCGCATTTCTACTTTGAAACGTGCAGCACTTATTTAATAAATTCATAGTCTTTAGAAGTTTAATAATTACATTAAGCTGTATAATTGCATAATTCCTATTTTTCCATTCCCAAATTTAAGACCCCATTTAAATGGCTGTTTGCTATACAATTTAAGATATGACCTTCATTAAACTGAATTTTTAAAGATTTTTAAGGACCCTCAAAGACCTTTTATTCGCACACATGCTCCTAAATACATTTTATGATTCGCACACATCTATTTTTAGTCGCAAATGCCAGTGAAAAGTTCGCACTGTTGAGCCCTGGCATGGATGAATCGTTCACAATAATATCAATAACATGCATTAAGAAAATAGATAGGGTGAATTTAAATTTTATGGCGTCTTTAAAGCGAAGCTTATAAAGTGCTCAAACAATAATTTATAATAAAAATGCAACTCTATTACAAAAAAAATGAATGATTAATCCTCTCCAATCCTCCATCTCATGGCAATCTCATGAATAGTTTAGGTGGTCTCTTCAGGTATTTGCCCCGGTATCCTAAAACTAGTCTGGTCCAGTGTGCTCCTCGGTGTAGCCATGTGGTAGCTGCATCTAACTCCGTCCCTGTCACTTCTCCTGTGCAAAAAATGAAAAAAGTCCTGATTTCCTGAACGTTCGTGGCCTGACGCCGAGGGCCGCACCGGTCTGCCTGCTGATCGGCAACACAAGAGCATCTTACACAACTCCTCCCTGATCTGACGGTTGAGCAGGCCGTAAAAAAACGGGTTTACTGCGAATGTCGAATACGCCAGCCATGTGACCGGTCCTTCGGCTTCTTCAGAGGTACTATGGGAGAATCCCAGCGACAAATGCAGGTGGAAGGCAAAGTAAGGCAGCCAGCAGAGTAGGAACTGGCCCACGATGATAGCTAAAGTAAGAGCCGCTTTCCCACCAACCAGTCTCCTTTTCCTGCGAGGGACTTGATTTCTGCGGATGCTCATGCTGGTGGTGATGATCGTGGTCTGGCTGTTGACGGAATCAGACCGACGCTTCGGATGACGGGTCGCCATCGTCCAGCTCGGGATCGGGCCTCTTTCCCGCGCAGCCGTGTGGGCGACTTTATAGACGTTCCCATAAACGGCAATAATAATAGCAGCTGGAACGCAAAAGCAAACCGTGCAGAATAAAATAGCAAATACTCTCCGGTGTCCGCTGTGGCTCCAATGAAGAGAGCAATGGGTGGCGGCAATGGAGCTTCTACTTCCATAACTGGGCCATCCGAAGACGGTAGCAAGTCCTAGCAAAGTAGACGCCACCCAGACAAATCCCATCACGGCTGCGGATAGCCAAGGCGTCATTTTAGCCTCGTACCTCATGGGATGCACAATGTAGAAGTAGCGTTCGATGCTAATCACAGTAACTGTAAAGATAGAGGCAGATATCAGAAAGGCATTGAGGAATATGTACATCCTGCATTCGAGTACAGAAAAGACGATGCCGGCGAAAAAGGGCGAGCTGCAGATGATGCCGAGCGGCATTAGCAGAGCGGCACACAGCAAATCCACGATGCAGAGGTGACACACCAAACTGAACTTGCGAAGATGTGGCACTTTCACCACCACGGCAAGCACTCCACTATTGGCCAAGAGCGCAATTGCATTAAGAGTCACCATGACCACGAGGCCCGACATGTTTCGTAAACGCGATTGCGGATTGGACATGCTCCCTAACTGCATGCTGGGAGCCAGATGCATTGGGTGGCCATGACTCAATGTCTCATTAAGTTCAGTTTCGTTAAGCTCTGCTGGTGGAGGTAATCCAGACGCCTCCATTGTTTACAGTGTGGTGCTCCAAACACAAAGCAGAAACGCAGACTTCTCCATCTTCCACCAGTCAGAAATGGGGACTCATTGGCTGGAGGCCAAAGGTCAGCACTGTTGAAAGTATAATATAAAACACAAAAATGAGTATACTACAGCTGAACACATGCAGAACAACAAGTTGCCAAATTTAAAAGGTGCATTAAGCAGTTTTCGCTTATTTGCATATTTTCTACTTTACTTACAGTTCTGTTTGGAGATCACATGTGCTTTTTAATTTTTATTAATTAATATCATAATTATATACTGTATTATAATAAAATAAATAATACTATAATTAGAAATGATAATAAAATAATGAATTTTAAAAAATGCATACTCTATAAATAAAATTTATTTTAAAAAATGTGTGTGTGTATGCATGTGTGTGTGTTTGTGTGCTGCTGGTTGATCAAACAGTTTTAAAATAAAATAAATATTAAAATGAAAATAAATAAGTAAAATTAAAGTAAAAAATAATAGAATATAGTTATGGAAAACAGGTGCTTTACAGTGCACTTTACAGAGACGATACTTTTTGTGCATATACATATACTGTAAGTTTAAAAATTGACTGAAAAGGTCTTTAATTTAGTGTGTGGGACTTTTTGTATTTTGTCCATGTTTGGTCTTTCAAAAAATCATCTATGAACCATGACCACGAGGCCCGACATGTCTCGTAAACGCGATTGCGGATTGGACATGCTCCCTAACTGCATGCTGGGAGCCAGATGCATTGGGTGGCCATGACTCAATGTCTCATTAAGTTCAGTTTCGTTAAGCTCTGCTGGTGGAGGTAATCCAGACGCCTCCATTGTTTACAGTGTGGTGCTCCAAACACAAAGCAGAAACGCAGACTTCTCCATCTTCCACCAGTCAGAAATGGGGACTCATTGGCTGGAGGCCAAAGGTCAGCACTGTTGAAAGTATAATATAAAACACAAAAATGAGTATACTACAGCTGAACACATGCAGAACAACAAGTTGCCAAATTTAAAAGGTGCATTAAGCAGTTTTCGCTTATTTGCATATTTTCTACTTTACTTACAGTTCTGTTTGGAGATCACATGTGCTTTTTAATTTTTATTAATTAATATCATAATTATATACTGTATTATAATAAAATAAATAATACTATAATTAGAAATGATAATAAAATAATGAATTTTAAAAAATGCATACTCTATAAATAAAATTAATTTAAAAAAATGTGTGTGTGTATGCATGTGTGTGTGTTTGTGTGCTGCTGGTTGATCAAACAGTTTTAAAATAAAATAAATATTAAAATGAAAATAAATAAGTAAAATTAAAGTAAAAAATAATAGAATATAGTTATGGAAAACAGGTGCTTTACAGTGCACTTTACAGAGACGATACTTTTTGTGCATATACATATACTGTAAGTTTAAAAATTGACTGAAAAGGTCTTTAATTTAGTGTGTGGGACTTTTTGTATTTTGTCCATGTTTGGTCTTTCAAAAAATCATCTATGAATGTTTTTGATTATGTTCAGGCCCTCGTACAATACAATATTACAGCAGCACCACGGTTTACTGATGTGTAAGATGGCAACAACTATGTCAGAAAATACCATAGTATTACCATAATGCCGGTGTCCAAACACATGATATTACCATGGCATCATATGCAAAAAAAAAAAAAACATTTTTGTGAGGGAAGGTTTTAGCAACATTTCTAAATCACCAGGCTATTTTGATGTTTTGTGGACATGTGGCTTAGCACTGAGAAAGCGAGGGAGGCTTGATCAGTTCGAATAATTCATGGTGCTCTATTCATGGTGCTCGTGGTGCTCTAACCTTTTGAAGAGGAGTATAATGAGCTCACTTGTTTGGCTGCAGCTGCTGGGGTTTCTCTGGCATTAGCGTTAGCGTGAGCTCACTGTCACCTGCACAGCACTACAATGCACTCATGCCACAGACGTCACGATACACATATAATCACTCTCACACAGACACAGACATCATCTCACTGATGTCATTTACTGGAGAGTCACTCTAATGCCCAGAAAACTTCTCATAGCTTTAAAAATTAGACCAGTAAGTCTTGAGGTGATGTGTGTAATTTAGGGACAAATTAAAGTTAGCCAATATGTATAAATATATGTAGGCAGGTGTGTATATATTTATATTTGAACTTTCTATTTATAAAAGATTTCAGAAAAATTTCCAGAAAAATATTAAGCAGCACAAATGTTTTCAACTTGATAATAACAATAAATGTTTCCTGAGCAGCAAATCAGCGTATTGGAATGATTTCTGAAGGATCATGTGACACTTAAGACTGAAGTAATGATGCTGAAAATTCAGCTCCGCATCACAAAAATATATTACATTTTTAAATATATTCAAATAGAGAACAGTTATTTAAAACTAATAATATTTCACAATATTACTGTTTTTACTGTATTTTTAATTTAAAAAATGGTGAGCCTAGAGAATTGTTTGAAAAAAGTTAGTACTAAAGACAACACAAATTCACTGTAAATGTTACTGTATTTTTACAGTGTCAATAATTCTATAGTGTTGTTTGAAAATCTTTTGAAACTGATCAGCCAAGATTTATTATGACCTCCACCAGTCATTTCACAATGCCAATAATCGTAATCTCTAATCTGCTATAGTCACAGTTTATCAGCACATGTCCACAGGGGCTAGAAAATGAATGCAGAGTAATTTGGCATGAAAATGCACAGCGGCTGTATTACATCACCACCATTACGGCTGCACAGAATGTTCCAGCTTGTTTTAGGTTAATCAGTTCATGATTATGATGGACTGGTAATGCCTTGACCTCACACTACCTCCATTTTCAGAGCAAAAAATAACTTCAGAGGTGGTTTCTGGGTGAAAAGTGGATGAAATTATGGCAAAACAACAAATAGCACCTCTAGAGTCCCCCACCCCCTGATTCAGACACACAGCTCTGGTAAATCAGTGACTTCCACTTTTAATCCTGTGGCATGTTTTTCGGTCAGTAATCTCTCTGCTCAGCACAGACTGTCTGGTCATCTAATAAACAGATGTGCAGGTTTTTGATTTTGGATTATGAAAGAGGTGTCCTGCTTTTATTATGCACTGTGAACTTTTCATAAACACACACAAAAGTGGATACAACCCGATATCAGCTTGAAAATACACTGAAATTGACACTAGATGTGCTGTTGCATTATAAAAAATTAAATCAGAAGCGTTAACGAAACAGTTATGTTGTTTGTAGTTTTAAATAGCTTCGAAAAAACACTTTTTGTGTAATTTATCATCATTAAAATATTGTTCTCCAGCATATTACATGTTTGTATATATGTCTGCATTTTATTTCATTATTATTATTATTATTATTCATTTGTTTATAATATCATTATATTGTATATCATTTTGTTGTGTATGTTTGTATATGCTATTTTATTAATAATAATAATGTTATACTTAATTACGATTTTATTGCATGTATGTATAAGTATATATTTTGTTTATTTACTTAATAATAATAATAATAATGTTATACTTAAATACGTTTTTATTGCATGTCTGTATATATGTATGTATTTTGTTTATTTATTTTTATTTATCTATAATATATTATTGTTATTAGTAGTAGTAGTATGCATAATTGATGTCTTTATATTGCATATTTGTATATATGTATTTTACTCTATTTATAATATATTAGTAGTAAATTATTATTATTATGTTTGTATTTGTTATTTAATATATTATTAATAATAATAATATAGTTGTTTGTTGTTATTCTTAATTATGTGTTTTTATTTCATGTTTTTATGTATGTATGTCTGTATTTTATGTATATATGTATTTTATTCTATTTATAATATATTAGTAGTAAATTATTATTATCATGTTTGTATTTGTTATTTAATATAATAATAATAATAACATAGTTGTTTGTTGTTATTCTTAATTATGTGTTTTTATTTCATGTTTTTATGTATGTATGTCTGTATTTTATTTTATTTATTTATATTATATGATTATTATTTGGATATTATTATTATTAGCAGTGTTGGGGGTAACGCATTACAAGTAACGCGAGTTACATAATCAGATTACTTTTTTCAAGTAACTAGTAAAGTAACGCATTACTTTTTAATTTACAAGAGAATATCTGAGTTACCTTTTCAAATAAGTAACGCAAGTTACTTTTTTTCCAAAAATATAACTTTTTTTATTTTAAAAACAAACAAGCAAGCTCTGTCCAGATTTAAAAAGTAACGCAAAAGTAACGTAACGCATTACTTCCCACAAAAAGTAACTAAGTAACGTAATTGGTTACTTTTTTATGGAGTAACGCAATATTGTAATGCATTACTTTTAAAAGTAACTTTCCCCAACACTGATTATTAGTAGTAGTAGTAGTGCATTTAGATTGCATTATTTTATGAATTTCTAATAATTTATTGTTGTTTTTGTTGTTGTTATTCAGTATAGATCAGTGTTAGTCCCACACTGTGTACTGTAGTTTACTTTATTCAATCAGAGCAGCTGGCGCAGAGCAGTGTTGGCTGTAATGTAGCGTCTCTCCGTTACGCTGCGCTGTAGCGCAAACACGCACACGCGCAAACCATCCGAGAAGAAGAGCTACAGGAAGCATGTGTTTGTGACCATGTGAGTGGCAGCCAAGCAGCACTAAATGAACTCAAGCAATCCTGAATTATTTCATAAAAACAATTAGTTTTATGTTCCGTCATGTCGTCTTTCTTTATAAAGAAAAAGGTCATCTCTGCGGCTCCCAATAAAGGAGATTTAAAGAGAAAGGTAGGCTACGTCTGAGAAATGAGTTTTTATTTATCTTTTAGCTTTCATAATGCTAGATGATGCTTTTTTTCTCTGATATTGTTAAAAACAATAACGTATTTAAATCGATATTCTTTTGCAAGAGTAATGCAGATGATGGCAAAGGCAGATCAAAAAAGTTCAATAAGCGAATGGATGAAGAAATATCGAGTGACTCAGAAAATGAAAGGTAAGTTACTGCAGTTTGTTGTGCTGGATGAACGCTGATGTCATGTTCGTTTTCTTAAAAAAAATAAAAATAAAACCACTGATGTCTTTCCTCTGCAGTGCTGATCCAAACAGAAAACAACAGGAAAACGAAGACGACGAGATTGAGGAGACGCCGCAAGAGAAGAAACTTCGCCTGGCCAAACTCTACCTGGAGCAGCTGAGAGAGGAAGGTGTGTGAGATCCAGCTTCCACACGAGACTGAACGATTGATTGCCAGCACTGTTCTCTGAACCTGTGTTCTCTGTGCTCTCATTGGCAGAGGACAAGAGAGCTGAGCAAGAATCATTTGAAGCGGATCTCATCGCTGGAAGACTGCAGGAGGATGTGGTAGGTCCACTTCAGCTGGGGTTCATCACTAATATTTCATATCGAGACATAGTGTGAGGTCACACTTTTTGCTCATTTATTCTGAAAATGTTTAGCATAAACCTTTGCAATTTTGCATTATTTGAATTATTGTAAATAGTTACATTAAAAAAGAAAATAAATAAAAACCAAACATTACAGAAGATATTTTTACTTGCCTTGCTCTAATTTTATTATTGTTGTTAAAACAATTAAATTTTTTTTTATTAAAACTGTCTATTATTTTGGAAGATGTTACATATGGCTACAGTAAGTGGATTTTTCATAACATTATTATAATAAGAATTCTAATAATCCCTGTTGTCCCATAATCACCTGTTTTATTAATTCAGCTGAGGTTCATCACTAATTTTTGATACAGAGACATTTATTCTGAAAATGTTTAGCATAAACCTTTGAAACTCGTTACTTTTTGTCAGTTAAATATATAACATACAGTGGTGCTTGAAAGTTTGTGAAAGTAGACAGAGAATCCAATCAAACATAGGAGTCAAAAATATATAGAGTGATTAATTGTTAAATAAAAAAAGCTGTGATGTAAATAATTATTTTATTTAAATATTGTAAAATCATGTAAAATACAGAAAAACAGGCTTTAATTCTGGCATTAGACTACATATAAACACACACGCAGCAAGAAAAACAAGTTATGAATATTTACATTAATTTATTTATCACAGGGATTCTCAAACTGTTTTGTCAGCTTTGAACTAAAATGTTTTCTCGAATTCCTCCAGAGATTTCAAGTTAATATTGCAATAATTTAGCAACTCATTCACATGCTCATGGTTCTTTGATGATTCTATCTTCAATGTTTTTATTTTTAAACTATTTCTTTATTTTTATTAACAGTTATGGCAAATTAAATTTAGTTTGCTCTGAGTTCTTGAATGATCTATGCTTTTATATTAATACAGAAAGGAACTGTTTTGTAATATTACTACCAAATCTCAGAAGACTCATTTAAAATAACTAGAGATGATGGTTTAAAAGGATGTGTGATTTGAGTTATTGTAAATAAATTGTTACATTAAAAAATAAAATAAATAAAAACCAAACAATACAGAAGATATTTTTACTTAACTTGCTCTAATTTTATTATTGTTATTAAAACAATAAAAAATATATATTTTTAAAACTGTCTATTATTTTGGAAGATGTTACATATGGCTACAGTAAGTGGATTTTTCATCAAATTATTATAATAAGAGTTGTAACAATCCCTGTTGTCCCATAATCGCTTGTTTTTATTCATCCTCTTCAGCTGGAACAGAAAGGCAAACTGCAAAGACTGATAGCCAACAAAGTGAGTGGTATTCATTAGCTGCTGGGCATATACCAGATCTTTATTTGCCACTGTTACTTCCTGTTTCTGACATCACTCTGACGTCTCTTCTAGCTCATAGCTCCAGACCCAGCAGAGGTCAGGCTGTTGAGAGGACACAAGCTATCTGTCACATGTCTCGTTATCACCCCAGATGAGAAATACATCTTCTCGGCAAGCAAAGACTGCTCCATCATCAAATGTGAGTCTGACAGGTCAACTTTGCTTACATTTTCATATCAGTAGATGCTGAAGCTTGCATTGTACTACAGTATAAACTAGAGCCCGACCGATATATCGTTTTGCCGATATTATCGGCCGATATGAGCTTGTCGCCGATATATCGGTATCGGCGAATATGCCGCCGATATGAAATTTTTTTTTACAGAACATATAACGCAGATAAAATGCTTGAAATGGTGTAATTACTTAGTTTGTCCAGCAGAGCGCGCTCCATTGTTTGCTACTGGCGTAAGAGTCGGAGACGGGAGTTACGGGTGGATAAATTTGCGATCCGGCGCCGACCGATCAAGCGATCCCGGGGGGCTACTGACGCGCGGAGGGTGGCGTTCGAGAGGGCTCCTCGAGCTGAAGGGATCCGCCCTGCGAAGTGGACTTCACATGAAATTCCGCCATGATTCCAGTTCCAAGGGAACGTACACGTTACATTCAAAGGGCATTAAAGTGCGCGAGACGTGAATTTATATTTATTTACAGAGGTATATTATGTCACACTTCACACTTCTCTAGTAAGTTTCGTCTGTGTGTGAAGACAGTAGCGCAAATCCGTGAATGAATGTTCCGAAGTGAAATAAACTTCAACTTTACTTTTCAGTGCACTGATGTCAGACTCATTTTGGAGAATAAAGTTTATTGTTACATTGTTAAATGCCCTGCCTCCATTACGTATCTCTGTCACGTCATTATAAGTGTTTGATCACCACATTTGAGTGATCATTGCAAAAAATGTGTTTATGTATATATATATTCCGTTTATGTATATATTGTATTCTATATATAGTACCAGTCAAATGTTTGGACACATGAATGGGAAAGTGTCCAAACTTTTGACTAGTACTGTACTATAATATACACAAAGAATATCGGCCGATATATTGATATCGGCCTTTGTTTACTCCCTAATATCGGTATCAGTCTCGGCCCCAAAAAACCCATATCGGTCGGGCTCTAGTATAAACTTGAGCCAATCTGCTTCTGAATGAATGATGATTATGATCTGCAGGGGAGGTGGAGGGCGGAAAGAAGGTGCACAAGATCGCAGGAGGACGTAAGGGAACAGAGGCGCGTCATGTGGGACACACTGCTCACATCCTGTGTATGGCCATATCATCCGATGGGAAATACCTGGTGAGAGCTGGAATTCATTGGGTCACATTGTTTATCAATAAATTTTTCTTTGGTCCATAATTTGAGCCTTGGAATTAAACGGGCTGTATTTTGAGGCCATGCTCTAATATATTCATGCCCAAGTTATCAATTTAATGAAATTAATTTTAATAATATGATTGATAATTACAATAAATGTTTAAGAATTTTTGAATTCCACTGTTTTCATAGTACAACGAAGGCATAAGACATCTAAGTCCTGTACTGTTTATTGTAAGTAATTAATAAAGCAATTAGTACTTTTAGTGAGCAAGGACACGTTAAATTGATAATAAGTAACAGTAAAGACATTTTTTAATGTTACAAACAATTCTATTTCAAATAAATGCTGTTCTTTTGAACTTTCTATTTATCAAAGAATCCTGAAAAGCAGCTAAATTGTTTTTAACTTTGATGATAGTTATATGAAATATTTCTTGAATAGCAAATCAGCATATTCGAATGATTTCTGAAGGATCAGATGAAAATTCAGCTGTGTCATCACAGGAATAAATTCCATTTTAAAATATATTCAAAAAGAAAATGTTAAAGAGGTAAAAGTTATTACACATTAGTGCAGTTTTTACTGTATTTTTGATTACATAAATTCAGCCTTGGTGAGCAAAAACATGAAAAAAAAATTACCAACCCAAACTTTTGATCTTTTTGAATTTTATATTTATGGGTGGTTTTAGAGTGATTTTACTGATATTTTACTCTATAATACCTGGAACTGCCTTGATCAGTTTTATCTGTTACAGTTTTAGTCAACTAATTGAAAAAAGAAAGTTGGATGCAATTTAATAGATATGATTTGATTTGTTTTCTAGGCTAGTGGGGACATGAATAAACTCATCATGATCTGGGATCCCGTAACATGTAAACATCTGTACAAGTTGAAAGGACACAGAGACGCTGTATCGGTGAGTAGAACATCACTTATATATAATATTGTGACTTTAGATGATGATCGTTTATGAAATGTTTGCTCCCATTTGACTGAATTTGTCTAAATGCTTCTGCTTGAATGCTTCCTCTGCAGGGTCTGGCCTTTAGACGAGGGACTCATACCCTCTACAGTGCGTCACACGACCGCTCAATAAAAGTGTGGAGCGTGGACGAGAACGCTTATGTAGAAACCCTGTAGGTACACCAGCTGCTGTGGGTAGTATTATAAACAGGAGAATTGTCCTCACTCTTTATTCTCAGGCTTCCTTTTTGTGTTTATTCGTGTCTGTCGTCAGGTTCGGCCATCAGGACATGATCACTGGGTTGGACTGTTTGAGCAGAGAGAGATGCGTGACTGCAGGAGGACGAGACAGAACAGTCCGAGTGTGGAAAGTAGCTGAAGAATCACAGCTCGTCTTTCATGGGCACGAGTGAGTTTGAGTTTGTAGTCATGACTCAAAATTTCTCCAATTAAAGCAGTAAATCGGGGTTTGGGCCTGGATAAGACTTGTGTTTTGACATTTGTTTTGTCTGCTTTAAAGATGAATTATCTTCACTTCTCTGTATGTTTCTGTCCATGTCTTCTGTCTGTCTGAAGGGGCTCCATTGATTGTATCCAGCTGATCAATGAAGAGCACATGGTTACAGGTGGAGATGATGGGTAAGACTTTTTCACTTCAGAGCTGGATTTTATGAGAGTGCATTACTTTCATTAATATTAATCAGTATAACATTCTACACTGACTTCCTCAGTTACATTTAATTACGTTTTGTTAACTAAAGCTAAAACTATTAAAAATTGTTTTTGGTCATTGAAATAAAGCTGAAATAAAGTAAATATTCTGTGACATTGGTTAGTTGTCAATGACATATTTGTATATAAATATATCTGTTTAATCTTCTTTGGTCTTTATTGTTAGTTTTAACTCCCAATATAAAAATGAAGACAAATATTACTGTACATACATATTAGTTGCACTCTAAAATAAACAAAATGATAATTATAAAATAATTTTATTTTACACTACAAGTTACTAGTATTTTTGTCTTAAATTCTTGACTTTCAAACCCCTGAACTTTTATCATTTCAAATCCTTTATTTTATGTATTTTTTGTCAGAATGCTGGTGAAATTGTCACCTTTTAATCCACAGAAATGTTGGAAATTATGGGAATGTGCAAATAAAGTGAACTAAATGTGCACTGCGTTCACAAAATGCATGTTAAACTACTTGCAGCACATACAGAGATTGAGTTTGTGAAAAGCAGCATTTACTGTGAACATATGTACATACAGTGGGTGTAGAAAAGAATCACCCCCTTTAAAATAGTCACATTTTGTTGCTTTGCAGCCTGAAATGAAGACGGACACAGTTTTTGTTTTATCCAGCTGTATTTACTCAGTGCAACTTATAACATCCAAGTGAAAGATATAACACCAACATGTCAGAAAAAACCCCCCACAATCACAGAGTTGGAAAAAGGATCACCCCCTCCAAAAAATGACTTAAAACTCAATCATGTGTAGAATCACCCCCCTATGCCCACTGTATGTATATATATATATATATATACACACACACACACATTGTAATTACATAATTATTAAATACAGTTTGAAGCAGAAAATAATTTAAAAACCTAGTGTACTTTTTAATATTCTGCAACGTTTTTCAAATGCACTTCTGCATTTTTTTAACTTGGGAGCAAATGTGCTCCTTGGGAAAAAAGTAAGCGTTAAGCCCTGCTTTCATGTATAAATGATTACATTCACTCGTGCTTTGGTTTTGCACAGCTCTATATCTGTTTGGACGGTTAATAAGAAGAAGCCGGTGAGCACAGTGAAGCAAGCCCACGGTAGCCATGGCAACACGGGTCTGGAGCAGCCCTACTGGGTGTCGTCTGTGGCGGCGCTGCACAACTCCGACATCGTGGCATCAGGTGCCTCAGGTGCACACACACACAAAACACCAACTATCACTCACGGCCAACAAACCCAGCGCACTTAAAACTACAACTGCCCGCAAACTCTCATTTGCTTTTTTGTCACACACACAATTACCCTCAAGTACAATATTACCATCATAATCTGTCCTCGTTGCACTTTGACCTTGTTCACAAAGCTCTCCGCCTTCTGTATTTCCATATGAGACTGCTCTCCAAACACCTGATTACCATCAACATCATTGTTGTCCCTCCCCAGGCTCCCATAATTCAGCAGTGCAGCTGTGGAAGTGTGGGCAGGGATTCAGAGGCCTGGAGCCGCTCTTCAGCGTCCCTATGGTGAGCAGTACACATCCATACAGCTCTATTAGACTAGTTATATTAGTCCGTCTGCTATTGAATCACGTCCTATTGTGTGTGCAGTACTTCATCTGGAGAGGATGAATAATTTATCAGTTCATAATACCACTGTTTTTCACAACTGCACAGTGTCCACAGTGATTATGTGCCTGTCAGATGCACGGCTCTTACAGTAAGTGTAACCTGCAGGATAATGAATGCTAATAAGCTTTTATTATTTCTCTTTTAGATTGGATTTGTGAACAGTCTGAAGTTCTCAAACTCTGGGAAGTTTCTTGTGGCAGGAGTTGGACAGGAGCACAGGTGAAGTAATTTTAAGGGTAGTGAAGAAGTCATTTTGCAATTATCTGCCGATTGAAAGAAATTGTCATTTCATATAGTGCCATTTGCAAAATCTAATAATTCTTTTGTCAGTCAATAGTGCACATTTTCTATTTTCAGATAATCTTTAGTAAATTCAGCCACTGCAGCAAAATGATTCAGCAATTTTGTTTTTATTGGTCATTTAATTGTGTGTGTGTGTGTGTGTGTGTATGTATATATATATATACACACACACACACACACTGTGTTCAGCTAACAATCACTAAAGATAAAGATACTCAAAGGTAGAACATTTTTTTGACATTATTTAAATTTACTAATATTATTAATATAATATGTTAATAATTGTTTTTATTTTATTTTTAGTATTTAATTGTTAATTACAATGCGTGTATTTTCAAGGGCATAATTTTATGCAATAACATTGTACTACCACTAGATGGCACTAATGTGAAGTGAATTGGTTCTTTACACATTTCATCATGTTGACTTTTAAGTTCAGTTTATTTTTTTTGTCTTTTTCAGATTGGGCCGATGGTGGAGAATAAAGGAAGCTAGGAACGGACTATATATCATTCCTCTTAAAAGACAAGCTCAAGAGCAAGAAGTTGTCCTGTAATGTGCTCTGATCTAAGACTTTAATTTGGTATCAAAGAACTTTTGGTTGCTTTTTTTTTCTTTCTTTTTTTTTACATGTAAAAGAGGAGCTTTTGATTAAATGTCTATTGAGTTTATCTGTTTTGCTGCTCATTATGTTCAGAGCTCCATATACAAGCACAAAATTGTTATTAGTGGTACAGCCCTTACATTTTTAACTCAAATGAAATGCATTTATTGATAAACCTGTGAGCCAAATGAAGACTTCAATTATTTTTAAAAAATAATTTATTTACATATATTACAAGTATAACACTGACTGGTTCACCAAAGTTCACATTAAAACATCTGTATTGTTACCTACTTTTTCCAAAACTCACCACTAAGAATTTAATGCAAGTTCAAAAAAGGGAAATACAGAATATAGTTAGTTTTTTTTTGTTCATCTTGCAATAACACCTAAACTATTCCATGAGGACCAAACGTGAGACTTTTTACCACAACACTAAAAGGACGATAAACTCGTATCCAAATGAAATTGGACTATTTTACCACCAAACTAAAATGAGACATTGGTTACAGTCTCCAATTTACTGAGAATACTGCATCTAAAATCACATACCCTGGGGTAAAAAAAAAATCGTAATATATTTTGTGCAAGTTTCATTGGTGCTCAAGGTCCTGTGGTTGCAGTAATCACGAGACTTAAACATTCGTATATCATGCCTTTTCCCAACAATGACTCGTTGAAGTCCAACAAAATACAGTTATAAAGACTGAGAACTCAAAGTCTATGGTTAACATTACTTAAGACTAGTCAATTTCTTTTGTAGTGTACATCAATCTGGGCACATATTGCCAAGTCTAGCATCATGTTCAGCATCATGTTTCTTCAAAATAGCTTCCATTCCTGTATCAGGTGGCTTTAAATCTACTAGACTAGCATATTGGCTCATGGGATTTATAGTTACATTTACAATGGTCCTTCTTTCCAAGCTCTTGATCATAAAGAATAGCTTTATTGTGTAACTGAAAGACAAAAACATGCTTGATCAGATAGAGGTGACCGCAGGATCACATGGGACACCTTATATTTATTTTTGTATATTTTCCAGGACAAGATAAGTAGATGAACTGCGATTGATGATGACTGTTGACTGCAAATACTCAGAGTATCAAATGAAGAGGAAGAGTCTAAGAAATTGCATTCAATTCCTGATTTTGAAGATATAAAATTGGACCCATCTTGATTAAGTTCATCTTCACAACGATGACGTCGTAGAGTCCACCACCTCTCGCCCGTTACACACGGTTGGCACTATAGTAGAGGCTGAAGCTGTGGAAATTGTTTGGTTTTAAGTTGTTGACCAGAAAAAGGCAAATAAATAGGGACCAATAACCATTAGCTTAAGGTTTAGGAGGGAATGTGGCTACCTTGTGAGTAGGTGGAGCTCGTGGCGGTGGCTGCTGTGGAGAATCGGTTGTCTTTGGCCCTCAGACTGGTCACATTCTTCTGAGGCTGGAAAAGGATGATGTGGATTTTGGGGGCAAAGAGGCAGCCAAGTACCACAGAGCCGCTCAGACTGACAGAGATGCACATGGTAGTGGTCTGCACCTGTATCAGCATGAAGAGGTTTTAAACATGTTCAGATAAGTGTGTCTTTTAACTGTCACAACAGTTTGTTACCGAATACTTGGGCAACTCTGTTCAAACCTTTAATGTGAATCTCAAAAACCCCCTCAAAGCCTTGGTCAGATTTCACCAGAAAAGGAAAATGAAAAACATTTGCATAAAATGAAGCCTATTTTAGGATCATAAAGAGGATTTGAGGTGAAATATGACCTGTTTTTGATTGAACCTCATTCTGTATTCATTCTTAATACTGTTTACTGCGCATCTCCTGTATACCATGGTACCAAGTGATTACTAAATTCATGTATCATTGTGTTTACATTGGTACTTCAAAGAATGCCATGGAAATACCAAGAGACATGTCCAAAAAATGGTATTACCATAGCAATATGTCCAAATAACATCTGGTAATACCAAATATAATATTTCAGTATCAGTATATATCAGCAGTGATGGGGAAAGTTACTTTTAAAAGTAATGCATTACAATATTGCGTTACTCCATAAAAAAGTAACGAATTACGTTACTTAGTTACTTTTTATGGAAAGTAATGCGTTACGTTACTTTTGCGTTACTTTTTAAATCTGGACAGGGCTTGCTTGTTTGTTTTTAAAATAAAAAAGTTCTATTTTTGGCAAATATAAAAGCCTTTTCACACCAAAAGTGAAATGAATAAGCCTCAGGCTGAAGGGAAAGTAAATTTAAGTCTGTACAGTAGAATGCAGAAGAAGAAATTTCAACACACTTCAGCAATAGAAAAAGACACACCAATGTTTGTCTAGAGTAATTTTGGCTTATTAGTATGGTTGAACTGGATCATCGAAGGTCAGAAGCAAAGACATTGTTTAATAGAATGGGATTAAATACATAAAGGATATTTGTGTTGTTTAACATTTAATTATTGCAGGTTTGCGTCTTATTCTGAGTTGCATTATTTTTATTCATTTGTGTTTTTTTTGTGAGAGATGAATTAATGCATATTCATATTTATTTTAGAACTACAGTAACATCTTCTGATTTCTCTCAACAGACAGGAGAGCTGTCAATCAATAAATTGGGAAAAAAAAGTAACTGGCGTTACTTATTTGAAAAAGTAACTCAGATATTCTCCTGTAAATTAAAAAGTAATGCGTTATTTTACTAGTTACTTGGAAAAAAGTAATCTGATTACGTAACTCGCGTTACTTGTAATGCGTTACCCCCAACACTGTATATCAGTGTTATAAAGTAGTCTTTGTGAGATTTAAGTCCAATAGTGAGATACTGGTGAGAAAGTCAAATTTGTGAGACTTAAAGACACACTGCGAGATATAAAGTTATTATTATAAGAAACAAAGTAGCAGTTATGAGATATAAAGTCACAATTGGGAGATCTAAAGTTGCAATTATAAAAAGTCACAATAACCTTTAAGGCAAAAACAGGTCATATTTGTCGGCATACATCATCAAGGATGTCTCATTTCAGAAAAGTAACCATTATAAAATGGACTATTGTTTCTTGTTGTGAGGTGTAAATTATTGTAATTTCTTTCTCACTTTGAAATGTAATGGCTACTTGTCAGCCTCAATGACGTATGTGGCTGACAAATGTAACCTTTGGAGGGCGCATCCTTCAAATTAGACAGAGCAATTGTATTTTCATATTGTTTATTTCAGAGATATTCAACCCTGCTGTTGGACACCCACTGTCCTGCAAAGTTGAACTCTAACCCTAATTAAACACACCTGAACCAGCTAACCAAGGTCTTCAGGATCAGTTGACAATCACAGGCAGATGTGTTGAAGCAGGACACAAACTTTGCAGGACAGTCTTCAGGAGCAGGGTTTATTCAGACAGAGAACATCCCAAGCCAAAAAGTCACTCATTATGTTTCAAAGCTGGTAAAATAAATCACTTAAATCTGTTTCCTGACACTTAACCTTTAGGTCCCATCTCCTCTCCCTCCAAAGGTTAACTGGATGACACTACATAGCACTCCAGCAGCACTGATATTGACAGCACCAAACTCATCTGTGTATAATTCTCTGTGGATTCTCTGTGATTGTGTTGTAAAATTGCCATTCTCAGCCAGGGGGCATTCTTGATGACCGTGTTTACCATTTCACTAACTGAGCTCTGACATCTCTTGCCCCACAGTGATGAGAGTCTCCTGATAACATGCGACAAGCTGCCCTCATCCCTCAGATAGTGTTTCTCTATCGACTAGACATTCACATCGCTGCGCTGTGTTTGACCTGGCACTCTGAGTTTGTCTGGTTAAAAGAGCCAGAGGCCAGCTCTAAAAGTAATATCATGTTTGGTGTGATTACTTGCAGAAAACGTCAAGACTAAACTGACTCTTGAGTTACATGAGAAGGCAGAATCTTAAAAAGTATATTTTGGCATATCTGTCGACTGTTTCTGTTTTCTCAATAAGCAAAATCATAGAACCACTCCTATTTAGCTGCCTTTTGTAATTAGCATTATCTCCTTAAACATGATCAAGGGTGTTTTGCCCTGTGGTAGTAGGGGTATTCACTGCATAGACTTACAAACCTATACTTATTACCACTTTTTCATGAGTATTGCTTTTTGTTACAATTTACAAGAAAACTGTAGATATCCATTTGGATCGATGTGTGCAGGTTTGGGAAGTATCTCTTTAGCATAAGAGTCACAGTAAAGACAGCCTTGTGTAGCCAGACATTTATCTACTGGCATAAAGTGTGGTCCATTTTTCAGCTTGGTCTAGCTAAAGCCGGGCTCACACTGTGCGATTTTAATAGTCCTTTGCGATTGTTGCTTGTCACACTATATGAACATAATCCCCATGTCACGCTGTAGGATCTCAGTTGTCACAATGTCAGACTGTACGACAGTCAAGACGCGACAAAAACAGACGTACACAAGAAGACTTGTCCAGGGTTTTACGTCATCAATCCGTGACCCGCGTTCTCTTGCTATAATGGTAGCTACATGCCTTGATAATAAAAACCGACGTGTGTGCAGCAAGTCATGGCTGGGCAAAAGAGGACTTTATGGACTTTATGGACTTCCAGTTCTACAGAGCGAACTTGAGGTAATTTTGTTATTCGAGTTTAAACATCCTACCCCTTAATAAATAAACTCAAGTTTTTCTTCTTGTTGTACTGTCCACCTGACTCATTTTGACATTTTCACTGAGGTGGTTTGAAGTTGTCGCACAAATTGCGTTATCAGGTTCAGCGCTCCTATTGGTTCTTGGTTTGACAGTCATCGTAGGAGAAGTCACACTGCCGGAAAGTGTCTGAAATCTTCTGACACTGCCAGAATTTAATCGGAGGACAATATTGATAGCAACGGCCCTTAATCGGCTGTTGGTGAACATGTCAAACCAGCGATCAAAGACATAAGATTTTAACCTAGGATTATAGGAATCTTTTAGGATTTCCAAAATTTGTCTCAGACAACCAAATCGTGGCCAAAATCGCACAGTGTGAGCCGGGCTTCAGGCAGGAGTCTCCAACCCTGCTCCTTGAGAGCTACCGTCCTGCAGATTTCAGCTCCAACCCCAATCAAACACAACTGAACCAGCTAATCAAGGTGTACAGGGTTACTTGAAAATTACAGGCAGGTGTGTTGGAGCTGAAATCTGCAGGACAGTAGCTCTTCAGCAGCAGGGTTGGAGATCCCTGAGCTAAGAACTGTGCACACTAAAAAGAAAAAAGCATTTGATGTACATTGACCTTATGTGCCTTTTAGAAGTATGTCTATGTAAAATAGATCAGTGGTTCCCACTCTTTGTCCTGGAATTCCCCCAACACTGCACATTGTCTCCTGAGTCCCTAATGTAGGATTCTTCAGTTCTGCTCTTGAAGGTCCACTGTCCTACAGAGTTTTGTTCCAACCATAATTAAACACAATTGATCAAGCTAATTAAGGTCTTTGAGATTGTTTGAAAATTACAGGCAGATGTGTTTGATCAGAGTTGCAACTAAATTCTGCAAGACCAGGGACCTCCAGAAGCAGAATTGAAGAATTCTGCCATAATGTCTCCTTTATCCAGTGGTGTTCAATCCTGCTACTGGAAGGCAACTATCTTGCAAAATTCAGCTCCAACCTTAATTAAACACACCTAAACCAGTTGATCAAGGTCTTTGAAACAGGTGTGTTGGGGTAAATTAGTGCAAAATTTTGCAGGAAGGTAGCTTTCCAGGAACAGGATTGGACACCTCTACCCTAATCAACAGACCTGATTCAACTTATCATTTGAGGAAACTGCAAACATTGGATCTTGTTAGATAAGGGAGACATCCTAAAAATCGCTCTGTTGGGAATACTCCAGGGGAACCACAGAAATAGATATCACTACAATAGACTGGCATTTACCTTCAAACTTGCTTCTAATTATGGGCTCTACTTACTCTGTAGTCACTGGCAGTGACGTAGAAGATGGGCTGAAAGGCCAGCCAGATGATGCAGGTGGTATACATGGTGAAGCCGATGAACTTGGCCTCGTTAAAATTCTCTGGACACTTCCTGGTCTTGAAGGCATAGAAGGTGCAGAGGATGATGAGGATGCAGTTGTAGGTGAGGGACACCAGCATGCTTGAGTCCAGGCTGTTGCATTTCAGAGTCACCACATCTCTCCGATCTGGACCCACCTCTTTCCTTACCCCAGGTGCCTCAACCAACAGCCAGATAAGAGCGACCAACAGCTGGGCGGAGATCAATACGGTACAGATTGCTACTTGAGAGGCCGGGCTGATGAACCGTGGTCGTTGGGCACTGTCCCTTGCCCCACCAAAGATCCGAGCAATCCTGTTGGTCTTCGTCAGCAAAGCCGAGTAGCAAACAGCAAAGGAGGTGCCAAGCCCGAGACGTCGCAGGGTGCACACAAACGTTGAAGGTTTGGCAATGTTAATGAAAGTCATGGCATAGCACAGGAGCACACCAAATAGCAGGATGTACGAAAGTTCTCGACCGCTAGCTTTTACCACCGGAGTGTCGTTGTTTCGTAAGAAAAGCCCAGCCACGGCAAGCGTACACAGCATCCCCAGACAGGCGATAGTAACGGGTCCTACTGCCCATGCATCTGACCAGTGGATATACTCCTCTGGAAGCTCATAGCACCCTGTCAGGTTAGCAAGGGGCCATTCTCCAAATCCACAGTCCATACAGGTAAACTCATCTAGGAGATATTGGTGGGGTTGGCATGGGATGCAAATCCAACAACACACATCCCCAGGCTGCATACTTTTAGCTTCATTTGGTTGGCATGGGTCACTGCACTGGGATGTCGGAACTACTCCAGAAGCCCAAGGTACCACACTGATATTGAGCACTAAGTCCTGTGCCCAGTAGCCTACCTTCCGGTAGACAAACTTATTTTCCTCTTGGCAGTAGTGAAAGATGTTGTAGCGACCCAGGCTGTCACCCAATGAGGTGAACCGGACCACATTCTCAGTGTCAGCAGGCCTGAAAGGGGCTGAAAAAGGTTTAAAGACATTACCTTTTGTAGTAGCTTGAAGCTAGAGAGTGTGTGCGCAACATGAATTTTCTCTCAAGTGCAATTAATCTCAATTCAGAAGCTAATGTGATTCATGTAATATTAGCTAATCTCTCAAATTTATTTTTCAACTGAAAGATTTAATCTGTTAAAACAACATTCAGTAAATCAGTATATTGTCCAAGGTCTGACAAACTGAGTACGTTTACATCGACATCAGCAATCTAATTATTTACCATGTTCTGAATAAGGCAATGTTATGATTTAATGTGTTTACTAGGAGTTGCTTTTAGAATATTCCTTTCATGTTCCCGTTTTACATGTTATAGTACATAGATCGATTAATGGCACACGTCATTACGTTCCCACGTGACGCCATCTGACGTTCCCTCTGGAATTTAACGTATCAACATACAGTTCGTCTTCTGTACAATACCGTTTTGGGTGTTTCGTTTTTAATTTTACGAAAGCTTCAAGTGCAATTAATTATATGTCGAGCTATACGTGCAAACAGATGATGACGGATAAAAATGTGCCTTCTTGCTTGAAGCCATGCTCTTTTGTTTGCCATTAAACAGTTGACTACTGCCGTGTGTGTATCCTGTCGCAAAATGCGGAGAAAAGTCCTACACGACGGTAATAATGTGATTAAGGTGTGTACATGTCTATACTGCACTTCAATAATGCGACTAAAATAGGAATACTCCACATGTCTTAATTCGATTTGTTTACTTCGAGTATGAGATTAAGGTAATCAAAAATCTCTGCTTACATGGTAGATTCTTAATCAGAGTATTGTCTTAATCGTGTTAATATCGGATTATTGTTGTCCATGTAAACGTACTCACTGATTATCCTCTTTGAGATTGCATTCTGTTAGAGACCAGTTAGAGCTCTGATAATTTGATAAAGAATGTTTCATGTCTGTAAATGTAATAATATCTGATACTTTTTCAGTGGGAGACAACAACATTGATCTGAGTGGCAAATGAAGTTTCGGTGCATTAAAGGTGCAGTAGGAGATCTTGGAAAATGCTAACTTTAGCCTGATAGCACTGAAAGCGAACGTTCCCACCCTCCCTGCAATCGCCGTCCAAAGCCACACCCCCTGAACACATTTACGCTCACAGACCAGAATACCAGAGACAACAGAGGTATGCAGATACATACGTTGACAGGTGGGTAGGAAAGCCAATTAAAACGCTCGGACCGAGCGTTTTGATTGGACGAACATTTCTTGATCCTACGCCTTCCACAGAATATATAAATACAGACAAATACATTTAGACCACTAAACTTAATGATTGCTATCGGGATGTGAAGAGACTTTCAGCCAGCATAACAAAAAATGTTTCTGAAGACAATCACCTATTGCACCTTTAAGACGCTATTATTTGTTAGATCTAATTTTAGGTAGATAATTCAAGAGCTTCTTCATAGGTTGGGAGGAAATGTTCTATTGCAAGAAACAGGACTCAGTGTAACTTGAAAGATCTCATTTGGTCATTAACTCTACTCACCATCAAACTTAGTCTTGAGAATAAACTCCCGGTAGAACCGCTTGCCATTGCCTGGCTTCATGGCATCGCAAACCTTTGTGGTATTGGGGCACACAGCTTGCCGCATGTTGTGTAGGCCATAGGCCATTGCATAGACTGCATTCACCACAAACATGATCTTTGATTCTGGCTTAAATGACCCATTCCTCAGGCTATTACTGGCACAGCCTTGTTCGTGTAGATGACAGCCAAACCTGTGCTCCCAGAATTCCCTAAACCATGGGTTCCGTGTGTTCAAATCTGGTGTTAGCTTGGTGAAATAGTCCTCAAACTCCCTGATGGAGTATGAGGCAAGCTCAATGGTGAAAGCCCCATTAGCAGCCTTCTCGCTGCCATGGACTACACTCTCCTGCGCTCCCCAGCCATCACTGGCCACCCAAATGAAGTTAACATTCATCCTGGCTGCGGCAGCGAGCAGTTCCCTTGCATCTTCACTTCTGGTGAAAAGGATCACCACTTTGGCATTGGCTTTTTGCTGAAGCGAGCGAATAACATTTTCGTAATTTCCTCTGTTTACTGAACGGCTGACTTTTACTGAAGTTGCGATGCAGATTTGGCGTACTCTGGCTTCTTGTTGAAACGCATCAATACCCGTCTCACCGTAGTCTCCCTCTGAGGCTACAGTAGAAACATAGGTCCAGTTGAAGTACCGTATGATCTCAGCCATGGCTTTAGCTTGATAGAAGTCTGGTGGGACAGTTCGGGCAAAATAATCATAACGAGATTTGTCGCTGAGCTTGGCAGTAGTGGAAGCATAGCTTATCTGTGGGATCTGGAAGAGTCTAAGAAGGTTTGCCACCTGCAAAGAAAGAAAAATAATTGATCATTAAGCAATAATACTTTTGTATAATGCAGTTTTTTATCCAACCATTTTACCACACTTTGCATAGACCTGAGCTTTAGCAATTTAGCTTTAGCAGTTTTTTTTTAAAGAATTATGCACATCTATTTTGAAGCATCCATTATTAATGTAAATTGTAGAAAATTTTAATCTTTTTTTTTTCTGTTTATTGTCAGCTCTCTGTGTGTGGCAATAGCACAATGCTAATTGCCCCAGACAAATAGCACTGGGTTTCATAGTTATGGGGTAATCTGTAATGAGCCTAATTTACATAATGTGTTTTTCCTTTGAAAAGAATTAAAATGTCCTATTTAAAATTAATGTTAAAAATTAAATAAATACTATTTCAGTACATTTAGCACAAGGGTCTGTGGACAATTTTGGAATAAGGTGCAGGTTTTTGAACTAAAATACATAGCACAAAAGTGGTGCAACTGTTTACTGAATTTGCTCCTTTTTGTAAAGTTTATACCTTGCTTTGTCATAAATTTAAAACCCCCATTTCCCGAATGAGTGAGTGATCTACAGATGACCTTTGCAAACTTGGTAAGTGCAAGATGTCCCATTACATTCTTTTGAGTGTGGGAGTGGGGAAAATACAGCTTTTTACCTCTGTCCTGTTTTCCTATCTCCCTCATCTGAGCCTTTCGTTTCAGGCCATAGTTTCATGGGACTCGGACAGACCTAATTCTGATCGCACAAGGTAACTATGCTAGCGGACAAAATGATAATGTTAGGTATGTTGCAAGTTTTCCTCAGGCCATGACACACCTTCAAAATCTGAAATGGGTCCTACTTATCATTTTCACTGACAGAATGCAAGAATGCAGAAAATGGGCTGTTTTCACTTGAGAATGCAAGAAAATCTTGTTCAAAGTCAGACCATAAAATCTTTGTATTTGTATTTTATGAACAAGGTATTATCACAAGAGGAAGACGGGGCATATTTTCTAATTTGCATTTTCTTCTGTTTTCTTGCAGTCAGTGGCTCAGTTCTAATGATTAGTTGGAGAAGCTCCTCGCACCGGAAATTATGATAATAGCACAGACTCCAGGGACTTTTGGGTAATGACTGAAATTCGTGTCTGAATTCACACCAACACATGTAAGTGTTTCAGATGTTTAAAAAAGCTTCCAGGATAGTTATCAGCTATTTACATTTCACTCACATTCAAGATTCAAGCTTTTAAATGTCAGTTCCTTAGATGTATCTAGTCAAGGTTATTTGTAGCTGCCTTTAAAAACCACACACAAGAAAATGTGGTTGAAAGATTCTTTATGCTACTATTTTTCCATTATTATCCAGAGGAAAATTTTATTGCTCATAGGTTGATCTTTAATAGCTCATGAGACTTAATATTTTAAGTAACTAAGTTGCTTCCTCTAAAATCCCTAAGGAGAAATAAACATAGACCCAAATGAGACAATAATTGACCTACAGCAATTATACTGTAGAGCAATAAAATTGTTATCTTGTTCTCAGGACAAAATTCTGAGGAGCAAGAGCTGACTCACATAACTGTTTTGTGCCAGTAAGGTGGATAGCATGTTTAAATATCAATTAACAAAATGACTGGGTTGTACTTGTTGGGTTTAGCTCTCAACTGACAGATATTAAAGCTGATGTGTGTTGCACTCACATGTTGGTTTCTGACAAGCACACTTAAAGAACTCCGTTCATTCAAGCCTGAGGGAGAGAAGACGGTCTGCTAAGAGGTGGAATTGAGAAAATCTGATTCATTTAGACAAGTGCAGTTCTCCACAGAGGAAGAACACTAGTTTGACATCTAAATTTCTATCTAAATTTGACATTGAATGGGCTAAAGCGTAAATAAAAGTGAGAAAATCAGTGAAAAGTGGAACTAAAGTAATCATTAATTGTTACTTAAACTACATTGCCATTGAATTGCCCTGCTTTTTCCTTAGCATTAAAATTTTCTAAGGAATTTGCATACCACCCACCCATTAGAAAAGTAGAAAAAAAGCAGGATTTAACTGAGCAGTGGTGTTAATATGTGTGAGCTGTCTGCAAAATCTGATGCTGTCGTCAACACCTCTTAGGCATCACTGGCCACGGCTTCTCAGCTTTAGAAGCTCGAGCAGATGTTGATATTCCAGTTGCCTATCAACACATTACTTTTTTTTTTTCATGAAACGGTAAACTGCCTGAACACCGCTGAAGCATTTGACAGGGACCACCTGAACTGACTCTAGTGCGAACACTGCTGCAACATGGAGATATAGACCTTGCTGCATTTCCCATTCTAAGAGGAAAACTGCTGGGTATAGGTTTTGCTGCAAATCATAATGGTGTAAAGATACCCAGGTGAAAAAGAAATATATTTAAATTGTGCTTTTTCAGACATACTTACTATATTTAAATTATACTATACTAAGTGCATATTAAATGTATTATCGTGTGTGCAAAGACTGAAGATGATAAAGTTCGAGCAACAGAATAGGGAGGGATGGAGGGGGTTTTGGAGGTGGACAAGGAGATGGCGTCGCAGGTTCCGGAGACCTGGGCACAGCCTAGTCGTCGTGACTCCTGGCATACAATATTTTGCACCAGAGCCTTGCAGCTTTAGAAAAATATAAACATACTACTTGAATTTCAAGTATATTTTTAATACATTTAATACTACATCTTTTTCACCTGGGTAAGGCTCCTGCAAGACTCCAAAAAGCAGCAATATGCGACATTGTCATTGCAACTGAAAGTGAATTTATGTGCAGTATGAAAGTTCTACTTCAGTAAGGCCACAGCAAAAAGGAGGGATCACAAGTCATTTCTAGAGACCAGAATATCGAGCCAGTAAGCAACATCCCAGCATGACCCAGAACACCCTAGCAACCATCTAACAATGCCTTAGCAACCACACAGAACACCGTAGCAACCATCTACACTTTAAAAAAGATTACTGGAGTACATTTTACAAGAACATACTATTTCAGTCTTTCTACTTCAAAATTTCACATTTAATTCAAAGTGTTACTTGCAATTTCTGAGTGAAAACTGTTTCAAAGTAAATCATACAGCTTTTTTTTTATTTTTTCAGTGTAGCACAGTGGTTCTTAACCAGGGGTCCGGGACCCACTAGGGGGCCTTAGCACAATTCAAGGGGGCAGTAAGATGACCTAAAATGATTTAAAATAAGGAAGCTTTAAAAGAAGCTGAAACATCTAAAAATCAAGATGTAAACTGACATCATATTTCTTATTTTATGTCATGGAAACCTGGATATATGAGGGAATTTTGAAAGTGTTATTTTAACCCTGAAAAAGTCAAGGAAACTAATAAAATCTTTAAAAGTCATGCAATTTTTTTCCTTCTGTCTTTCTAGTTATGTCAAGTGCTAAAATATGTTATCGGGTAACAGCTGTTGTGAAATTGCCATTTGTCAGTAAAAAAAATAAAATAAAGAAAAATGTAAATTCTTTAATGAAGAGTAAATCTTGAAGAACATTAAATTCTTGAAACTTCTTTAAGAAATTGAATTATTATAACTAATTAAATTTTTTTTTTTATATATATATATATCTGGAAATGGGGGAAAAAATATCTCTTGAATATTGTCTTGGACAATATAGGGGGCCTCAGATACAAGAAGGCTGAGAACCACTGACTTAGCAACACCATAGCAACCACCCTAAACACCCTGGCAACAATCTAATAATAGAACACTGTAACAATTGGTGAAAGAGAACACATAGCACTGTGGTTGCAAGTTTTTTGGAGGCAAATAACACTTACATTTTCATCAGAAAATATAAAAATACAGTGCATAATTTAGTTGTTCCTGACATGCAATTCGTAGTTTTCATTATTAGATCATTATTTTGTGTATTTGGTGTAACAGAATATGTTGACATGCTTTAATGTTCAAAAAACACATTATTTTTCAAATACTGTACATTATTGTAGGTCCTCTATGCCCCGCCTCTCTCAAACGCTTCGTTTTCTACAAAGTCCCTCCTTCCGACAAGCGCAGTCTGCTCTGATTGGCCAACTGACCCAGTGCATTGTGATTGGCCAAACACCACAAGCACGCGTCGGAAATGCAACGCCCCTTACCATAATCGCGAGCATCAGCTTTCAAAGTAAATATCAAGACAGTTAATAATGTCGTTAGTTTTACCATCAGTTCAAGCCCGAAAGGGCAACAAAGAGAAAGGAAAGCTTGAAATCGCATCATATGACCCCTTTAAACTATTCTCGGCTTATTCAAAATGTTTCTGAAAGGCTGGTTAAAAACAAAGCTGTGTCTGTTCTAGTGGTTAGATGGGGCTGCAAAAGAATGAATAAGCGTCTGACCCTGTCCTGAATGTGAGCCGCACACCCAAATGAAAGGCTAAACAGGGTCAAGTGATGCTCTGTGACTGCAAAACCCCTTTTCAAGCTTCCCCAGCCTCCTACTAACATAACAACACCATCTGCTTTTTCCCAGGACACTTCTTCACCAAGTGCTACACAGCCAAGCGGCATCTTCACTCTACGGTAAGAGCTAGAGAACTGCAAATGACTAAACCTGACAAACAAATAAACATGGTATGCATAGTAATCTGAAATTGGTTTGTTTCAATGAGTGCTAATTATATTATAATTCTAATTATGTGGGAATGCAAATGATTTGGCATTTATATGGCATTAATTATAAGCATTCTTTTTCTGTTGTTTTGGCATCCCAATAACACCACATGCAGTTCCAACCTATTAACATTTTCAGTGTCTCAAACCACAGCAGACATCTCCATATGAGTGACCTTGAGACACACACACCTACTCTGAAGACAGCACAGTGTGTTAATAATACAGAAACACTAACAAACAGTGACTCTTGGCAAACAACTTCACCCTTATGAGACTCACACGCATTAACTTGTCTTGCTCCACACAGCTAATTCCACAAAGGATGCCATTTTGTCACATATTTTTCATGCATGTCATTATTATTTATAATTCTATGCTCACACACACACCCATTTTGTGCTGGAGAAATATGATAATATATTCTGTCACCTTGTGGGGGAGAGAAAATGTGCTAGAGATGAAAGGAGCATGGTGGCTATTGATTGGTTGGCATTATCAAATACATAGCTCAATATGTGTCAAACTATCCAAATGTCTCACATACAGAAAAATCTCAGTTAGTCTCACTCAAAAATGAGTGCTATCTGACATGAAAACATTCAGTTCAGATTGTAAGTTCACTAATGAAAAATCATTTATTCACCCTGATGTTGTTGCAAACCTGTCTGACGCGTATGAACAACAATAGGGACCGTATCTTTCAAGCTTCAAAAACGATCCCAAAGTGGCCCATTTGACTAATGCGGTATTTAAAAAGTAATTCCTGAAGTCATATGATAGCTTTGTGTGACCAAAATTTAAGGCATTATTCCCTGATGATCTGCCAATCCAGTGAGCTGTTCACTACGGAGTCAATGAGTTGAACTCGAGAACCTGATCAGTATTGTTGTAAATGAATAATTTAGACCAGTTTTGTGAACTGGATCAAACAATTCAGACATGGCCACATCTTATCTACACATCTACAAAACGCATATTATACAGAAACTTCATATTTAATCGTATTCGATTCAATTAACAAAATGACTGGGTTGTACTCCGTGTTCGAACTATACCGTGGACTTTGGGGGAGCCCACTTGTTTGTTTTTTTTATACTTGGTTCTCCCATCAATACAAATCAAATGACTTCAGATGATTTGGAATATAGTGCAGGACTACCGTATGGATTACTTTTATGACACATTTATGATGCTTTTTTTTGTCATTCTAGAGCTTGACATGTGAGAGTCTTCAAAAATTTTGCTTTTTTTGGGCCATCAAAAAATTCAAATAGGTTTGGAATGACACGAAGGTGACAGAATGACAGAAATTTAATTTTTGGATCAGCTATTCTTTTAATATCTAAATAATTAAACAAAATACAGGCCACATTTTCCAAGATGTGTGCTCGTAATGATGTGCATTATGAATACAGATTTAACCATGAGATAATTAAGCTATCGCGAATGACGTGCATTGTGAGTTGTGTAGCCATGACGATTTTGTTTATTCCCTCTCTAGGGACCTGTCACTCACAAAATAAGCAGGATAGTCTGCCAATCTCATCACCACCACCCACTCCAGCACTCAATATAGCTCTGCCTCCCGCCACCATTACCCACACACACATTAAGCTTTGTACCATCAACTGATGAATGGTAATATGTAAGCCCTGATTCCGTCTCACAATCCAGATGGCAATGGGTGAAAAACAGGTGTGAGAAAACCAGCGAGGACATGTGCTACCGTGTGTGTTATCTCCTTTATATTCATGTTCAGTCGTGTCATGCTTGTGTTTGGGTTCGCTGCCAAGAGCGTCTCTCATTTACCACTGGGCTGTATGAGCTCCAGGTTTGCTGAAGACCCCTCAAAGCTCTTTCACCCCAGTGCTGGACAGGTGGCATGGGCTTTGGCAGGCCTTATCGAGGCCCTGTTGGCCAGCACTGTTGGAAGGGCTGCTCTAAGACCTTCAATTGCTGTTGCTGGATGTGACATCCTTCCCACAAGAGTGAAACACTCAAATGTGGATTTCTCTGCACAATATATTGTGTGCATAAAAGCATCAAATTCTTGCTATGTTTGTTATATATACTTAAGTTGACAGACAAAAAGGTTATTTTGTCATAGGATTAACATTTTTTCTTCCTAGTTTTTTTTATGACAATCACTTGTCGAAATTGCCATGTGATTAACCACTTTGGAGGTCACAGGAAATGACATCATGGCAATAGTGAATTGCTGATGGCATCACAAGAAAGCGCACTCAAACCCTTCAATTTAGCAACTGTCCTGCCAGTGCATGAGCTGTTATTTTAGTATTATTTATGTACTATTATAGTATTTATTAATATTTTAAATTAGCTTTTTATTATTTTCAGTTTAAATTTTTATTTTTTGGTTTAAGTTTTAGTAGTTTTATGTGCTTTTGTCATTTATTTTTATTTTCTTTATTTAGAATTTTTTTATATTTTTTTTATTTCATCTTATTTATTAGAATAATTCAACTTAAACTTATTTCATTCAGTTGCCAAGGCAACATTTCTAATTTTTGTTTGTTTTTAAAGTTTTTTAAACCAATTATTTATTATTAAATTATTCATATTTATTATTTTTTTTATTTCAGCGTTATTTCAATTGTTGAAGATTTTTTAATAATATTACTTTTAGTTTAGTTAAAGGGACAGTTCACCTAAAAATGAAAATTGTCATAATTTATTTCCATACTAAAGCGTCTGCTAAATGCATAAATTATTATTATTATTAATTATTATTATTATTAATTATTTCCAAACCTTCCAGAACTTTCTTACTTCTGCTAAACACAAAAGAACATATTTTAATGAATGTTGGTAGCCAAACAGTTGACAGTAGCCATTGACTTCCAAAGTATTTTATTCTTTTTTTTCTTCCTCCATACTATGGTATTCAAAGGCTACCGTCAACTGTTTGCTTTCCAACATTTTTTCTCAGTATCTTCTTTGTGTTCAACAGCTGAAAGAATTTCATAAATTTTTGGAACATGAGAGTGGGTAAATGATGACCGAATTGTAATTTTTGCGTGAACTCTGACTGGGAATGTTATTTTAAGTTCTAAACACTCAGTATGTTCTCATAATATTGAACTCTTGTATCTATAACTTTTATCAAAGAATGTAATATAATTTCATATAATATGACCCCCAACATTTTGCAACCCTCTTTGTTGTGCTGAAGTTGGGCGTAGATGTGTGTACCGCACTTAGCAATGTAAATTCCAGCACAACTGATGTAACAATTAAGCCACGATTCCTACCGTATAAAGCATGAGCGCAGGGCAATTAGCGCTCAGTCATCTCATGCTAATCACTGCCCAAAGGCAGAGAAGCATAATTAACAAGCTGTAGATTCACAGTCTCTGGGCGCTTCACTCAGGAGGAGGTCAGTCTGTACGGAGGATGCTATTGTGCTGACAGAGCTATGGGCGGATGTATATGTTGCTTCGGTTTGATAGGGAGGAGTTGAGTGTCACGTAACTGAAAGAGACGCGGTCAGAAGTACTGCCTTTGTATGTTATGCTTACTGCTATGATAACACTTTCTGGTTGGATTTCATATTCATGTCTTTGTGTGAGAATGCAAATAAACATTTGAGAAGTTGAGAAACCGTATTAATGATAGCTTGAGCTTACTCAGACAATAAACTGAGCAAAATGTTTTGCAGGGGCGTAGCAACCACTTTTCAAAGTTCAGTGACCTCAAATTATATTGTAAGAGTCGCAAAACAAAATTGCAGGTGGCTGCATAAACCAAAGTTTTTAATACCAATCAGAAGCCTTTGTTTGCTTTAGTAATGCATTTAACATATGCAGAAACAGTAATGTACCATTGCTTGTGCCCACTTACCTGCCTTTTAACTACTGAGGGATTGTTGCATCACCTGATTAATATTCATGAACCAGTACTTTACAATTTAAATAATATATCATTGTTTTTGCATTTTGGCAATAAGATTTAAATGTGCTTAACTGTTATGAAAATACAATGCAAAAGCATTTCAGTGGTTGTAAAACAGGCTTCATTTTCTTCATGCAAAATATAATTTCTTATCTGATTTTTTGGGGTGAAATATGACTGGTCATGTTCTTCACAGGTCTGTGAGATTTAGCTAGTTCCTGCAAGGTAAAACCAGCTTTTACCAGCTTAAACCTCCAGGGTTATTATTAACAAAAACTAAAACCATAAAAAATAAATAAAAATTAAATAAAGTAATAAACTTATTTCATTTCAGTTAGTCGCCAAGGCAAAATTTTTCTTTAGTTTAATTACCAAAATAACTACAACTAAGTTTAATTTTAATAAATATAAAGACATATTAAAAAAAAAATGAATAAAATTACAAGCACACAGTTACATCACTAAAACTTTAACTTGAATTAAAATGAAAAGAGAAAACATAAAAATGAAATCTAATTCAAAATATTAACAATCTACAATAGCATATAATGCTAAAATAACACTGAAACCATCATAATGCATTAAAAATCAAGCATTTATAATTTTTTTTTTTTGTATCTCTTCCAGGTCAAAAGGGACCTGAATGCCTTACGAAGGTGGTCAAGATTTTATCTTTATTTATTTAAATTTTTTGCAATATTATTTTAATACTGTGGATATACTATTATAGTTTTTGTTAATATTTTGAAATGGATTTTATTTTTGTACTTTTTAATTTTTAATTTTAGTAATTAAGTTTTAGTAATTTTGCTGTGTTTTTTTTTTCTTTTTTTCCCCTAAATGTCCTTTTTATTTTTTTATTTTTTTTTAAGTTTTAGTATTAAGTTTTATTAGTTATTTTAGTTCTTGAAGTTAAACTAAACAAAAATGAGAAATATTGCATGAAACAAAATAAGTTTACATTTTTATATATTTTTACTTTATTTCACTTAAAGTTTATTTTAATTCAAGTAATGAAAATGTTTTTTTTTAGTTTTAGGCACAGGATATAGATTGCTGTACTGTCCACCTTACCTGTATAGAAACATCACTATATGATCCTCCAATCACTCCAGAGATGGCCAGAGGCAATTCGTCCGGCACAGGATTTGACCCATCAGGACAGATGAAGCCTGGCTGATGAACTTTTGTGAGAGAAGCCCTCACGAACTCCAGCGACTGCTCTAGTGCGTACGTGTCTTTAGAGCAGGTGTCCAGTATATGGGCTCCCAGCTTCAAACCGGGCAGGATACGGTTGTCCTGATTAATTTCGTCCAGTGCCAGCAACATGGCCTCCAGCCTCTGGATCCCACGCTCTTCATTTATCTTACCGCAATCCTCCATCCCTTCGCCCTTCTCGTGCACGGGGAACAGCCCTCCGATCACCAGGTCTCCATCTATGATGATCTCCCGCTTGGATCCGGCCAGAGGTGGGGTGTACCTGGGGCTCGTTTGGGCCAGAGGAATTAACAGGAACAGGAATATGGGCATAACCCCAGCCATGACAGGGTTATGAGAGGAGAAGTGCTCTTATAACTACCCTGTGTGGTTTAGTTGGTTGAGATATTTAATATGTCTGCCGTTGATTGTGGACGCATCTCGGTATCTTCTCTGCTCCTGAAAAATAGACATGAATATCATTGACTCATTGACTCTACAGCTCATAATGCAAAATAAACAACACCGAAAATGAAACACATCATTTTTATATGATTAATACTTCTGATAACAGAAGCATACAATGCACAGAGTCCCATATTACATAAGAAACTGAATCTGCATAAGGTTTTATGGTGGCAATGAGGAAGCGGGCATGTCTAGAAAGCAATTCATCTTGATTGAACTCAGCATTTCAGAGGTGAGGCTCTGTTTTCTAGCTTCATTAATTCAGATACATCAATGACTCGGTCACTACGTAATTTTCTCATGGTGTCAAAGGTGATAGATATCATCTTTTAGGTTATGAAAAATTACAACCTGAGGGAAGAGGATGAAAAGATGAAACGATAAATAATTTCAGCTGATAGGAAAGTCTTTCGCAACTATATTTCACACAGACTGATAGAGCTTTCATTTAGAGATGCCAGACTATCTCCTTTACTTGTCTACTACACCGTTGCAAAGATTATTATGTATTTTACTTCTATTATACATTTTCAGATGGTGCATGTTTTTAAAGAGCCTTTTCTACGCTGGTTTGGGATAGTTCTCTTTGTTTGGCATTAA
Source organism: Sinocyclocheilus rhinocerous (assembly GCF_001515625.1). Lineage (NCBI taxonomy): Eukaryota > Metazoa > Chordata > Actinopteri > Cypriniformes > Cyprinidae > Sinocyclocheilus > Sinocyclocheilus rhinocerous. The sequence goes on from NW_015655406.1 coordinate 101,266, forward strand.
TTATATCTTTAGAAATGACTAGATGCATCTGGTATGGTGTATTTCCTGACATATATGTGTGTTTGTTTATATATATTTTCTCAGGAAATACACAGCCCACCATCACAGTCCAGTTCTGGCTGGATGCTTACAAGTCCTGGGGCCTCATTTATAAAATGTTGCGTATAAACCGTCCTAAATTTGTTCTAAGATCATTTCTCAAAAGTGCGTAAGTGCGATTCAGAGAAAGCGAACGTGCGCACAAAAACACGTGCGTACGCCGCTCTTCCAGATGTGACATTTATAAATCGCAAATGATCTTGAAATTGTGTGCAGCTGACTGGTGTCAGATCTCCGCCTTGTACACGCCCCCTAATTAATATCATTACCATATAAAAGAGCACACGCCAATATCCGACTTTCTATGCTTGAGAATGACGAGCACAAAGAAAAAAAAACTGAAATTGAGGTCCTGCTGGCTGAGGTAGAGGTTCATGCGGGGACGCTTTTTATTTAATCATGTGTAATTATTCTGTGGACAAACAATGTGTGTGGTTATATATTTTCTATTGACTATTATCAAAATTACTACTTCTAGAAACAACAGAAATAATAATAATAATAATAATAGTAATTATAAAACAATTAGGTTTCCAAAAGTAAGAAAAAAACTACGAATTCAAGTAAAATTTTCAGTCATCTTATAAAAAGTGAGCCATCCTACTTTTAAAATCACTTGCTATGACAACTAATAAAAAGTTTAGTATAACGAAATCCTTGCAAAACTTTAAAAAACATTATTGAAAGAAAAATGGGACGTTTCATATCATAATAAAATGAATTATTACACTATTACGGTCTCCGGTCTGAAAAAAACCTGCATGTGATTTGGCATTTCTTCATATTTACACAGTTTACTAATGCTGCTCAAATGTGCCATTAATGTACTGACACAAAAATATATAGTGTATTTTATACAAATATAACTGATGTAAATGACAAAAACAAAGTTTGAGGCTGATGTCTCTATTCATTTTCACAGAAGCAAAGCAGCAGATGTTATACATAAAAACAGTTAACAATGTTATTGAATAGAATATATTAAAAGCGTTATTGCATGACATAGGCCTATTCTTATAGGCTACACAGACAAAATGTGTTTATGCATTATTTTTTTCTATTTTACACATTAGTAGTAAATCAAGACTTCGCAAGTTCTCTTGTAATGGGTGGAAAATCTTGTAACATGGAATAAACTGTGCACAGAAAGCGAGTAAGAACTCTCAACATTGGGCTACTAAAAAGGTTAGTTTAATCTCGCAAAAACTCCCGTTAATAAAAAATCTGACTACATTGCATAATTAATCTCTTACACTGCTTCTTTGTTGTTTATGATGAATTTGGTGCTTGCACGTACACCGCTTTTATTATTATTGCAGCTTAGATGTTCAAATAGCTGCAGTACTCTGACTTTGCCACAAGGAAAAGTGCGTACGCCTGCTCAGACCCCGACGTGGCCGTAAGTACTTTTCCACGTCAAAGACCATTTTTTATAAATATGAACGTTGCCATGGATTTTAGCGTACGCACACTCTAAGATCAAATCTGTGCGTACGCACATTTTTATAAATGAGGCCCCTGGTCTCTATATGACTCAGATTCTTCATTCAGTGTAAGGCTATGGGTTTTATTTCACGTTTCATCATTTGTTAGATAAAATACATTGAATCAGATTGCTTTGAAGCGTAACAGTACATCTCCCTTCAACAAGCGGCACAATTTGAGGTATCATTTACGCCTGTAGCACATATGGTGCAGGACGAGTTACATGCCAAATTTGAATAGTTAGGGTTAAGGGTTTTGAAAAATTATGAGCAATAGTAATACTGATGCTTGTCTTAGCCAGCACCTAATTATAAAAGCTAACATATGTTTCTTTCACATTTTTTTTCTTCCAGTTTTGCCATTTGATTGTGAATCATTTTTGAGTCACTAGAAAGTTTACCCTCTTCTAAGTGCAAGATATAAATATGAATTGCACAGCAAAACAGTTATAAATAATACAGTATATATTTATAAACTGAACATTTTATTGCCTTAGATATGATGATGAATATGATCATTTGAATGTGAAGGAGATGTTCTTCTGAGCCTCTGGACACCACTAACTTTTCAAAAATGCCATATTAATTTAAGATAAAGCACTTATGTTCCCAGTGTTTGCCCTCTTGTACCCTTCCTGCTGGCGTAATGAGGCAACATCTTGTTTATTAGGTTTCTCTTCCTTAACTTTTGCTACCATGGAAACAAGAAAAAGTGGGTGGGTGGGTTGGGGCGGCAATGCAGTGTGATAAAGATATACATGTATTCTAATTAATACAAGATCTGTTATCATTGGTGGATTAAATTGAGGGATTCTAGCAAGTCAATAAAGTTAATTCTTTGTAATGTCGGGACTTCATAAAATTGCATTTTTCAGATACTGACCTCAGTCTTCCCAAAATTGAGAAAAATTGTTCTTACAAGAAAATATGACATTAGATTAGAATAATAGTCTTAGGTGATATTTATTTATTTATCTATCTATTTTACACTTTACTACAAAGGTACAACATAGAATGCTTTTTTTCTAATTGTAATCTATAAATGCTTTTTTTCATACAATAAATTTGGAGACTGAGTAAATGATAGTTATACCACAAGGTTGATTTATGCAAAGTCATATCATAATCAAAGTCATATAATGTCGTATCAATCTAATACCTCAATTTTACACTGTTTTTACACTCAATTTTACACTGTTTTTTTTTTTACAGAAACAAAGGTACAAAACCTGTTACTAGGGTAGTACCATATCAAAAGGTACTAATATGTACTGAAGCAAGTAATAATATATACTAATATATACCTTTAATGAACTACGATGTACCTTTTAGGGTTAAATAAGGCACAAAGATATTCATTTTAACGTTTGTACCAAAGGGTACCGCCCCAGTGACAGCTTTGTACCTTTTCTTTCTGAGAGTGTAGGTGTGTTCCTTAGCTATTAAAAAGGTGTTGGTGTCTCTCAGTCCCCAAACAAAACATTAGGGGTTATAATTATAGTTCGCAGGTTTCTAAATTTCACCAACAGCAGTTGACCAAAACCACAAAATCATTTAAATGACATTAAAAACTAATCATGGCTTTTCCCTCTTCTCTGGCACAGATGGAAGCAACGGGCACCCTCTGTTCGCTGGACAAGAGAAACTTGTCAAGGTAATGAACCAGTCCATGGTAATGAACAGAGGTCTGGACATTAGTATATCAGTAAAACAATAGCAGTCTCACTTGAATAATGAACATTCACTCAAGTTTAAGGCCACACAATGTCCCCAGGCGTAAATATCAAAGTATATTTTAGATTTTAATGTCAACATGTCAGGTTTGACACTTAGGGGAAAACTGTTAACTGAAGAGTTATTGAGAGGAGCCATCATTACTGTGCTCTTGAATAAGGCGCTTCAACCAAGGTTGCTCCAGAGGCACAGCACTGCAATCAGTGCACTATAAATCGCAAAGGAAGGAAAGCATGAACAAAATGACAAGCGGTCAAAATTATTTGATTTAACTCTTTGGCTGTGCTGAAAATTGTTTACCTAATTTGCAGTTCATGATCAAAAATGACCGGCCTTTTAAAAATTACTTGTAAATCATCATCACCAAATCTTGGATTCAATCATTTCATCAGCTTTCAATTAGCACTGGTTTTGTATTTCTTTTTGGAACTGACTGATCATAGACCTCATTGATTTGAGCTTATGCACCTCAGGTTTTAATAGAAAAAAAAAGCATTATTTGTGGATAATTTTGGCAATGTTGACTCAAAATCTGAGGTGCATAAGCTCAAATGAATGAGGCCTATGATCAATCAGTTCCAAAAAGAAATACATAACCCGTGCCAATTAAAAGAAAATGTAATGAAAAGATTGAACCCGATATTTGGTTACAATATATATAGCATAACAAGTTTGTAAGTGTTTTTTTTGTAGTTAAGTCATTTTTGACAAGGTGTAGAAATGTAGACAAATTATAAAATCTTTTTTTTTTTTTGGAAGTTGTTATACCTTGTGTGAGCAAAGCCAGTAAATTTTAGTCCAATGCAATAAAATTAACTAGCATTTTCAGGAAAAAAGGAAATCGTCTCCAGGTCAAAATGACCGGAACACAACATGACAGTTGAATTAAACAAATAATACTGCTTTGATTTAATTTAGGTAGTTAAATTAAGCAGCATATGGAGAAATCAATGTTAATTTTATTTTAAAAAACTTGCAGACTCTTGTCAAGTCCAACAAATCTGATTCATAGCTCAAATCTGACGATGATATCAGCTTAGTTTAATATAATAAAATTAATGATATCAGTATATAAATCTTTGTGAGACCATAAATTTTTCTTAATGACATGCAATAAAATTAATTCAATTAATGCTCATATCTGATGAGAGAATAAACCTTCTCCGTCGGGTTGTGGCATGATAAATGTTATTAATGGGCTTAATTTCATTGTGTTTTATTCAGTGTAATCTGATTGAGGAGCACACACACCACACGGATCCAGTCTCTAACCCCAGGTTATTTTGGCCATGAAATCCAAAAATGCCCAATAACCAAGGGAAGCACATAATAATGCTGGAATTCAGAGCTTGTGGAAGAATTAATTCCCTTGATTCTCTTGTCTTGGCAGCATTTATGTGTATACTGAGAGACCAGATGGGATTTTAAACTGCTGATAAGTTTAAACTAAGTGATTTAATATCCGTGACATATATCAGTGTAAAAATATGACATGCCTATAATATTTTTCCCACACACCCTCACGTACAATTAAAGTCCTATTTCCTTTTTATAGGACCCACTTTGGTTTCATTGATAACTTCTGGAGCTCAGCCAGACCAGCTGAATGGCTCGATAAGGTTGCCAAGGACGAAAGCATTCACAGACATGGAGCAAATTAACTATAAGATGTTTATCTCAGCACGTCCAATCAGCTTTGCTCTATGGGTTGCTATGGATGCTTTACACTATTCAGATTCAAAGTGTCAGCGGATGAACAGAAGAAGGTGTTAAGTTTTGCAAGAAGTTTCTTTCTCAACAGGAAAATGGCATGTAAATGCCATTTCACAGATTGTGAAAGGTGTTCAAAGGCAAGGGTTGTGCAGTGCTATTCATATGGTATGAATATAATTATTCATGAAGACTCAGTGTTTTTCTCTCTTGAACTGGTGTAAACAGAACCTACATTAGAGAATTTATAAAACTGTGTCACTGCAATTGCTTTGTTGTTTTTTAAGGTGGTATGATTATAATGATTTGACTGTCTTCATATTCAACAGCTTTGAATATTTGCATGAATAAATGAATTTCATTACAGAAATCTAACACATAAGCACCTTGATGAAATGCGTCGACAAGTCTGAAAAGCCTGAAAATTTTTCTGGAGGATGGTTTCAACTTCCACGTGTCCACATTTGTCCGAAATATTAAACATGAATACATCACCTGGGTTTTACAAATTTGCATTAATCCAGAAAAAAAATATATTATTTCAGTACTAAATATAAGACATTAAAACCTGATTATGACAAAAGCAATCAGTTGCAAACCTAAAATATGTTTGCATAATGCATACCCTGTTTCCTTTAAGTGATGTACTGATCCTACCTTTCTTTGTAATAAGTTGATCAGAGTTGAGCGTGTCAGATTGTCAATCACACTTCTGTTGTGCTCTAATATCAAGTGCATTTATAGTCAACAAAGGAGCAACATCTCATTGACATTCAAACGCAAGCCTGTCCTGTTTGTATTCTATCACAAGACAGGTTTGTGCTCAAGAAATGCCAAAGCATCCGTGCACGCGCGCGACAAGGCAATTCTCCGGCACCTTGACTTGCTCTGATTATTGCTGCATGTAATAAATTGTTCCTTAACATAATAAGCACTTCGCCTGTGGTGGTAAACACACCCAGTCTGACATGCAATTGATTTTAAAATGAACCAAAGTGTGCGCAAATACGTGCGTACTGTGGCGCGTAAATAAAATGCATGTTTGCTCACCTGTGATGAAACGATTTGGCAGAAATTCAACACCTTGTGCAACTTGTTTCAAGGATGCAAAGTTGATTTCGCTTTGGAGTTGGTGAGAAATAAGCTTCCATTCATGATGTCCCCACAGGTGCAGGTGTTTGATGTGTTTGGATCTGTCCTTGGTGCTGAAACAAAGACCTGATGAAGCGCAGGAGGTGACGAAGAGGAGGAGGAGGAAGATCTTACCTGTGCACAGTGGAATTCACTCGAAATGATGAATGCTTTCTCATTAAAAGCAACGTGCACCACAAACACCTTCTTCAGCCCACCTAAGTCCAGTTAATGGCCAGTTCGGTGCTTTCTCCTCAGTCTCAGGGTTTCGTGAGAGCGCAAGAATTCAGTCCACACACCTGCCATCGTGAGAGGTTTAATAAACTCAAACTAAATCTCCACGGAACCACGGTTCGGTTCTCCCAGTCACGACTTTCCAATGTCTCTTACTGAAACTTGAGAGGTTGTTATTGAACAATGTTGCCCAGACAAATTAAGTAACAAATGGTGGGTCCCTCTGTTCCGATTTGATCTTTTAATTTCAAATAATGGCTGTTGGTGTTCAAGGTTCGAGCTTCATGCATTCGTGAGGTTCGGGTGGAACAGCTACCCCTGCGCCCCCTTCGTGAACTCCCCCCGCCCTGATTGGTAGACAGGTTTCGGAATTTCACTTTGCATTTATAAACGCTGACTGAATTAACGCTGAGATATGCATATGTAATATGCAGTAATATCCTTTAAAATGTAATAAAACTCTTTAAAACAACAGGTGCAGCGCTCGCGACGAGCACGTGACCATCTGTCACGTATTGACAAAATTGATGAATTTCGTCACCTAAATCCACGTTTTTTTTAAAAAGTCTTCTGTAATGTAACAGAAAAACGAACTATATAAAACTAATATTAGTAAAATGCTGTTTTCAACACATTTTCATCTTTCCCCCTCAAATGTTTATAATACTTAACGCGATAGTTTCTGCAACTTAACAACGCTTATGAATATTTAATTAGGCAAGCACTGAGGCAGATCATGATTGGTTGTCCGCTTACCCTCTTTAGAAGTGCACGCAAGGCGAGCATGCAGCAGGTTTTACTTAGAAATGTTGCTACGTAACTCTCGTCAACTTCGTCTGGAACATACTACAAAAAAGATTTTTAAAATATTTGAACAACCACAAAAGTGCGTTTATCACCCCCTTGTCAGCAAGCTTGGCCCCCACCCCACCAATTTGAAATCGTATCGCACCAAACAATTTTGAGTGCAATGCGCAGTTTGCCCTGTTGGTGGCAGTAATGAAAAAAGTAATTTATTATGCCATAACTATTATGCCAAGAAAAAAGAACGCAACACGAGACCGCATGCTTCAGAGAAAGAAAGTCACATATTCATCAGAGCCTCCCAAAAAAAGATACAGGTAACTTAGCTGGTTAATTTCAGTCGTGTTCACTATTCAAATGTACGCTGTTGCTTATGATAAACGGTTTTTAATAGTGATTTTAAAACTACATATGAAGCAATTATGACTATGCAAACTTTGCAAAGAGTCAGCAGCTACCAGAGACCAGATGTAACACCTAAAGAAATAAATTTTAGTCAAGCTCATATAACAAGATAATATTTAACTTATAACTCAACGTTAATTATTTAAATATTTAAATTAAATATTTAAATTTTTATAGTACGATTTTGCCTACATTAATTACTTGCCTTTTTAGTAGTGATATAAAGACTGTGCAAAGACAAAATCTTTTATTATTAATAAAGCATTCGTCAGTTAACTGACAGATGAGATCTTATAAGTCTAGAATTTAGATTTAAAGAGATAAGCGGACCAAAAATGAAAATTCACTCGTTATTTTCAAACTCTAATGTCATGTCAGTTAATGATTTTATGTCTTCTGTGGTCTGTCATGCACGAAAAAGGACAAAATATAATAATATCACAGTACTGTGTACTGTGTTCTAGATCCGCCACAACTTTTTTTTTTTTTTAAACAACATGAGATGCAGAGAATTATAGCCTTATATTACCAACCTCTACAATCCAGCAGAATATCAAACACAGAAGCCTAATTACACATTTACATTTAAGCCAAAGCAAAGGAAATGCTGCCCACTTGCAGGATTTGATTCGCAGGGTTGATTCTAACCCAAACTCTTATGAAAGGGCTTTAAATGGTGAGGCCATTCATCTGTGCAAGACAGCATAAAAGAAGGTAGGCCTATAATTACAGAATGAAACTTAATGTACTAATGCCTCTGGGAGAAGTTCATATTGTAAGTATGCATCAGTAGTAGGCAGTGTTTAAGATCTAAGTTCCAGAGCAATGTGTTAAGACCCCTCAAGCGCTGTCCAAGTTCAGTTCTCAACCAATTAAAGGGGAATCAGGAGGGGGTTGGCCGCTGATGGAGAGACACACAGCGATGGGAGCACAAAGCAAAAGAAGGTAGGCCTATAATTACAGAATGAAACTTAATGTACTGATGCCTCTGGGAGAAGTTCATATTGTAAGTATGCATCAGTAGAAGGCAGTGTTTAAGATCTAAGTTCCAGAGCACTGTGTTAAGACCCCTCAAGCGCTGTCCAAGTTCAGTTCTCAACCAATTAAAGGGGAATCAGGAGGGGGTTGGCCGCTGATGGAGAGACACACAGCGATGGGAGCACAAAGCTTGCTTTGTCTTCCATACACACAAGTAATTTGGATGTTTTCAGAGGACTTTGGAGAGAAATGCACATGCACCACAGTGGTGATTAGAGCAGCAAACACTTGCAATAGATTATATAATAACCACCTCTAACACAAAGGGACCAATTTTGCCTTGAAAAAGAGGTCTGTTCAACATCATAATGGCAGAGAGATCCAGAGGAACGAGACAGATAGGATGAAGTTTTGGGGAGCGCAAGGACACGCAGATATGATTATCAGAAATTGCTCCAAACTTTTCCACCCAAATGGAAGTACAGTAGTATAACTTGTCAAAATTCTCAGATCATACCTGAAAGCTGTGGTCAGCCCTCTGGAAAAATTGTTTAGAGGTTTGTATGATGCAACAGCATGTAAATCTGTCTATTTCTATGCTAAATAACAACAGGCTTATGAATCGTTCATGCAAAAATAATGTCCATTTGTTATATTCGGAGGTAAAGTAACCGTGAAAGTGAGGTTTATAAATAGGTCAGCCATAATAATTGAACGTTCAGGCTGTGTTCTAAAGTGTTGCAGAAACGAATTGTTGATTCTGTGCAGGTCAAAGGCAAGAGGATCAGGGTACATTAACTAAGTCTAGATTTCAAAGCTTTGAAGGATATTTTGTGTAAACTAGATATTCTGACCACAAAGTTTACATATATTTCTGAAATTTATTTTGTGTTTATCTACAACCTTTTTTTTTAAAAGAGTCACTCACTTTAAAAAGAATCCGTAACATAGGGTACAATGTACTGTAATAATATGGAGGAATTATCTGTATTGATTTCTTACAGGTATTTTAACTGTATTTTGAATTTTGCACTGCATTGTGTTGTGTTTTAGGGTTAACAGAAATGTCCGTAAAATTATTTAAGAATGTCCTGGCAGAAAATTACCAGTACATTTTCCATTTTATGTAAAATTCTTTTTGTACATTTATTTTGTTTTTGAGTGAATATTGCAAAAATTATCCACAAATAATAATACACTTACAGTGGGTTTAGAAAAGAATCATAAATCAAAAATAAAATGAAAACTGTCTGTCTTCATTTCAGCAAAGTATGAAATTATTTTAAAGGGGGGTAATTCTTTTCTATACCCACTGTATAATACACTGACAGCCACCAAATACACAGGTGGTAATGAGAAAACCAGATGATGAATCAAAGCTCATTACAAGTACACTGTAAAAAAAAGTCCGTAAAATTTACGGTAAAAAACGGCAGCTGTGGTTGCCGGAAGTTTACCGTAAAAAATACAGTAGCAACGTTTTAGGTTTTACGGTTTTAACTTAAATTTACAGTTAAATACTGTAATTTCATTAACTGATATAATGTTAATATACAAACCTATTGAACAATAAACATTTATTTAACAACATTAGGTGTAACACACAACCCTAATATACAAAACTGATAAGAAAAAACTAAGAAGAAACCGTTATTTCAACAAAAAAACATCAAATTTGAATGTAATGCAGGGAATTCTGGGAATGTCAATTTACGGTTATTCCCTGTAAATTATACGGTCTTTTTCACTTCCAAAAATGGTATACTACCGTAAAATTAATGTCCAATACATGTAATGTCCAATACAGTTTTTCACCGTATATAGTAGGGGAATTTACCGTTAACCATTTAACAGGTTTTTACTGTAGCATTTTTACAATCTTTTACCGTTAAATTCACGGTAATTTTTTACAGTGATAGCTTTTCCACAAGCTGAGGAGGAAAATACTAATATATAAAGGGTGTAATAAACACAAAACACCATCATAGTAACACACACAATGCTAAAATAGTGTGATACACGTGACGTTAATTTAACAACATAAGATGTAACAAAACCCTAATGTACATAACTGAAAAAAACAAAACAATCAATTAACAGGTTTTAACTGTAGTATTTTTACAGTCTTTTACTGTTAAAACTACAAAAATAATTTTGTACAGTATACAGTCTCACCCTTTCTAATGGTCCTGGGTCAGCATAAGCTGCAATGTGGACCAGACTTGATGGTGCAAGTCAAACACTATCATCAACAAGACTGTGTGAAAGAAGAGGGAGTATTTGATACACTTGACCGTGTCTGTGTGCTTTTGAAACTTCTTTAGATGTCTCAAGAGGCAGTGTTGTGATGTTTTATTTTCAATTAGCGCCTATGGTATCTACAACAGTGTGGATTAAAATGACACTTTGAAGCCGACTGTGTACATGGACCCTCTGAAAAGTTCAATGTGCAGACACATCATAAATGCATCTCTTTGGAGATCAGACAGTTGTTTTGGTTTTACAGAAAACAAAGCAGTACCAGACATAATATAGAGAGGGATTTACAGTAGTTTGTGTCTGTCTGGAGGGTATTACAAAAACTAGACATCAAAGTTTTGAAGTTTATCGGAATTGGTTGATTTTTAGTGGTCAGTCACTACGAGACAAATAAACAACAAACTGTTAGATGTGTGGTGGTTGTTTAAACTCTAGACAAAAAAGACAGGTTAAGCTAATTAAATATTTTATTAATTTATAATATAATAAATATTAACTAATAAAAAAAGTTTAAACTAAAAATAAGTTGAACTAAAATCAAAATAAAAAAATATAAAGCTAAATTGAATTAGTGAAAAAATAAAACTAATAAACATGATAGAAGCACATTCAATTACTAAAATTAAAATGACTGAAAAAGTAAAAATGAGTAATAAAGTTAAAATAATTAAGCTAATTAATATGAATGAATACTATAATGGTATGTAAATAATATTAAAATAGCACTGGGAGTATGTGCAAGTATGCCATTATTACAGAAACAAAGGTATAGATTTAAGAAAGAAAGAAGAACCAGTCCTTTCTGTTAAAACTCTTTATTAAGTTGCTCAACAACTAGCAGAACAAATCACTAAAAATTCAAATCAGACATAGATATGAAATATTATGAACTTTATCTAAACTAACAATATATCATGTGTGTCCTGAAATATGTGTGAACTTGCACAACCTGGATCAAAATGGAAACATTTTCAAGGATGAACATTCAAGACATCAACAGAGGCCCACAGTTGGCTCTGTAATGTATTTCTTCAATAGAAATTTAAAAAAGTACAGTGAGTAACACCTCAACATTCAACACATAAAAATACCACTGTATTATTTAAGAAAATATACTACGCTGATCAAGTGTAAGTAGTAATATCAGAGGGAAATCCAGTAAGTATATGCAATACCATTTATATCATAAAATATGATCAGATAAATATATGGTCCAAACACCTTTAATTGTAAAAACACATAAAAACGTGCTGGAAATGTGCTGCAATCATCTCCCTCCTATCTGTCAGTTTCTGGTGCAAATAAAGATTTGCTTTTGTCTATGAACATATGACATTGATGAATGAATATTCAAGTCACATAACTCCCAGTTTTGGGAGTTACTTTGGGCGTAAATGAGCAATTACTGAAGGATGAAGACAATGTGTGGATAGAGAATAACAAATTAGACTCAAATAATTGAAAGCTGAACATTATATAAATTTACATGAATAATCTCTAACATCAATGTCAGTTTAACTTCAGTCATTAGGAACTTACGATCAATAAACAAATAACAGTTTCACTAATGAAATGCTAATGAGGGAGCACGAAATACAATTATGAAGATGTTTTCAAGAAATTCAGGTTACCTGGTTCAGTTTTTTTTTTATGTCTACAGACACAATTCTGTACCTGCTGATTCCCTTTGGAATAGAAAACTTTCATTCTTATTTATCAATAGAAGCACCTCTTTTACCATGTTTTTCACACAAATCCACCATAACACTTAAAGGGGTAGTTCAACCCAAAATTTTAATTCTGTCATTATTTCTTCACCCTCGTTGTTTTTTTTTTGTAGATGACAAAATTAGGAATTTTCAACCACTGTTCAAAGTTGTCAAGACATAAAAAGGAAAAAAAAAATCACTGCAAAAGTGGTTCATATGACATGTGCACTATATTCCAAGTCTTTTGAAGCCACACCATAGTTTTATGTGAGAAACAGACCAAAATAAAGTGGTTATACATTGATAATCAACATAATTTACTCAAATCTGATCCTTCTTTTTTTCATATTTACTCAAATCTGAAATTGCATAGCTTTTACTAAAACAACATTTATTGTCATGTATGTAGTAACCGAACATTTGTGGATTTTGGTAGAACGTAACATGAACTTTTGAAGAGGGCAAGATTTTGGTATATTCCTCACACAAACGTATCACATGGCTTCAGAAGACTTGGAATCAGTGTTGTTATAATTAACTAAAACTATTAAAAATCATTAATTGAAATAAAGCTGAAATAAAACACAGATGGTAAACAAAATAAATAAATAGAAATAAAAAAACTGACAAAATCACATCAAATTACTAAAATGAAAATGAACACTGAAAGTATAAAAATAAAAGCTAATTTAAAATATTAATTTATACTATGATAGTATAAGTAACACTAAAATAAAACGTATCGGAATAGAGCAAACAAGTCATATGGACCACGTTTATGGTGCTTTTTGGAGTATGTAAGCTATTCGGTTATTTGCACAACAAAAACAATGACAGAATTTCCTTTTTTTTTGGTGAACCATCCCTTTAAAACCATCTAAAAAATTCCGCTCTCTCACTCTTCCTCGACCATCATCTCTCTGTCTTGGCCCTGCAGGTTGTTTTTGCCGCTTCCTGTGATTGGTGGAGGGGTGTGGTCACACCTGTCCGTCCTCTCTGAGTCGAGATCCAGCTCCTCGAAGGAAGAAACGCTGGAGGTGTTGTTTCTCTCCACATGGTCAAAGTCCCAGTGTTGATCTCCGTCTCCGTGTGAGTGCGTCCGCGTGGTGGATGGGGCAGGTGAGGTGTCCCGGCTTTCCGAGGGGGGCAGGCGGCTCATGGAACTGCGCTCGCTGTGGGAGTCAGCACCTGTGTGTCACACACCCACACAAACACAAGAGGTGATTCATTTCGCCATAGTGTCACAGCGAGCAAGCAGCACCTCCGCTAATGAAAGCGTCTCCTGTATGGCTAGCATACAAAAACTATAAAATATTTCTGGAACTCCTGCCCTCCTCGTCTCTTAACATCTTCTCATTTTAGAGTAAAAAAGAGACACTCGTTCCCTTCTGTTTAAGCAGCTATTCCAGGTTGTTTCTGCTGTGGTGCTACTTGCTAATTAGCAGTTGTGCGTGTGTTCATGGAAGGGAGATGATGAGTGTTTGGAGAACCGCATGTGTTGGAATTGGAGTGTGTGAACACAACCTTTGCAGATAACTAGATTTCTGCTCGCCTGTTTAAAACTCACTGCCATCATGCTAAGATACTGGCATTCAGTTGCTATGGGTCTTAGTAGTTTTTAGCACACATTATTAGTGGTTGCCCATTTCTCGCGTCCCTCCTTCAATGCACATCTACGCGATTTTTCACCTGTATTATCATCTACTAGGAGAAAACGGTCTGATTGCAAAAAAAGTAATAGTACATGTTCTTCTCAATAAGTCTTATGTGGTAAATCTTTTGACTCCTTTGACCACCTAGCAACCATTCAAAACACCCTAGCAACTGGATAGCAACATGCAGAAAACATCTTAGGAACTGCATAGCAGCATGGTGGCCTCACTTAATATTTTCTTTATTAACATATAATCTAGTTTTTAATTCTTTTTTCATGTATGAAAAAGTAATTTTAAACCAATAATTTAATAATTATTGTGGTCATAACCAATAAATGGCTGATTTTAAAACTATACTATTTTGTCTAAATAAATAAAAAAATAAAATCTAAAAACAATAATTTTGAAATGCTACACCAGTGTTGCTATTGTTAACTAAACATAAAAGCACTAAAATAATTGTCATTAATTAAAATAAAGTTGTAATAATATAAATTATAAATATTACTTAAAAACTTAATTGAAAGTTAGATATCTTGCCTTGGCAACTGGCTGAAATAAAATACATAAACAGAAATTTATATATATATAAAAAAAAACTAATAAAAATGACTAATAAATAAAAAAAACTAATAAAAAGCACATAAAATTACTAAAACAAACTAAAATTATAATATTAACTTGAAATATAAAATTAAAGGCTAATTCAAAATAATAATAAATACAATAATAGTATTGAAATAATTCTAAAGATTTTCTTCAGAAATGTAAAATATAGTTTTTCATTCTTATTTCTGCATTTAAAAAATGCTTTGAAATGTACTAAGTGCACAATAATTATACCGATAATCGGATAATTATAATGATCATTGTGGTCGATGACCAAATGATATTAATCTGATATTAAAATTCTATACTATTTTGTCTAAATAAAAACATAATAATAATTTTAAATGCTACACACAAATTAGCCATTACATTATAAAGTATGAAAAATTAATATTCTGAGATTTACTAAATATTATATTTAACAGTGCTATTTATTTGTGTGTTTTTTAAATTTTTTATATCAAGTGAGGGTTAGATGACAGCAAAGGTAATCTAAATGTAAAACAGTGGAAATGATCAAATGATACATTAAAAAGAATCGGAAATATCAGCCAAATAATTGATATGGTATCGATACAGGTACCATATCTAAACTATGAAACATAATAGTTCCTATTAAAACATAATCTTCTGTATCCCTGTAGGATACACAGGAGTTTTAGACACACACACACACACACAGAGTAAGTGACAGTATGAGAGAAGACAGACAGACTAACAGATTGAGAGAGGTGCCACACAGCCTGAGCTTCACTGAGCGGTGTGTGTTTGTGTGTGTGCTCATGCTGCTAGTGAAGGAGTCCCTGCATGCTCACACTCAGCGTGTCAGAGTGACAAACGTGTCAGGACCGCTCAGGATCTCAGCTTTTTTTCTGCTTATGTCAGTGCTTCTAAGATGAAGGGATGTTTTGTGTGTCTATTAGATGACTGTTCACTTAGTGTTTATCTGCCCCCTGCTCTTCCTGTCAATGTTTTTTTTTTTTTTAAGTAGGGACGGACAGACTAGATAAAGGGAGGATAGTGAGGGTTGACAGGGATGTGTGTGAAAGTGAGAGGAATAAAGATGAAGAGACTGATAGTGTCGGAGAGAGAGAACAAAGTGTCCTTCATATGCCATCAGCATGCAGATGTTGAATGCTTAAAACGGTAACATTTTATAAATTTTGCTTCAAAACTCACAAACTACTACAAATGTGAGTCAGTAGTAATAGTAACACTTATTAACACAATATTTGCATTTAGAAAGACTCGATGAAGAATAGACTCAAAGACTGAATTTGGCTCATCTTTTTAATTGTTTACCACCCGCTTTCTGCAGGAAATAGCATATTTGCAGCATGCAAATAGTGCTGAGTTTTGTGAATATGCACTCTATAATGAGCCTAATTTACATAGAAAGGACAGATGTTTACACTAAAAAATGCATATTAAATGTAGCGCTATTTCTATGAATTTAATGCCTAGTTAAACTGGAATGCAAGTGTTTTCTGAATTTGCTGAATTAAAACAAAAATTTAATTAATGTACTGTATCTCAAACAAGGTTGTAAGAATATTACACTTTAATATTAAAGTAATATATAAAAATGCTACTATTTTTTTAAATTAAAAATAGCTTAAAATTGTTTTCACCTTTTTCATTTTTGTAACAGTGAGGAATAATATGCATTTAAAGCACACATTACAATTAAAGCATACATACAATGTATACTTATATAGTATATTTATAAAAGAATCATTAAAGATTTTAAATATGTTTGATTCTTTTTATTAAAATATATTTATTAACTTCTAAGTCAAGAAGAGTTTTTAGTTGATTACTGTAATGGAATAATGCTGATTACTTCATTAAACACATATTAAAGATTCAATATTATATTTCAATTTAGCCATATACCGGTAATATGTAATTTTTTAACTAGTGATACAGTTAACCTGACCTCACAAAATCTGCTCCCAGAGAGCTAAAACTCTGTCAGAAAATAGGTAGTCATTTGGATTCAGGGGCATCCAAACTGAAAAGAAGTAAAGATCTGGACAATTGCAAAAATGAAAAATGAAATGGAAAAAAAAAAAATCTAATTTGTCTCAAAATTGTTTTTGTTGTTAATTTCTCACAAAGTAAAGCAATCACATGTCTTTCTCTCAAACAAAGAGAGAACCTTAGTGAGTGTATACTTAAGTGCAATCACTCCTTTGTGATTTTGAAATTTAAGGTGTTACAATTGCCCTTGGGTTCCCATATGTGACGACCGGCCTTGCCATTTAAAGCACATTTCAGTGCAATATGCCCCTTTGACAAAACTCATTTTGAAGCTGTTTCGTGAACAGCATCATTCACCAGGGAACAGATGTTGAATGCTTAAATCTGAGCAGCGAGGTCAGCTTCACGCCACTTCAGCAAAACACAGCGATTCCTTCGGCATGACAACTAAAACATCACTTGACAACATCACTTGCGGTATCTGCTTAAATGCGCCGCTGACACAGCGCTGAAACATAACACTAAGTTATTTTTTTTAATTATTGCATTTGAACTCAATCTTCAAAAAGAGATGATACTGCACATTAATAATTAAATGGTCAGTCATTTCTGACTTTACAGCTTCAGTGAAACATCCCTGGCAATTTCAAAACACAGCGCAGACATCTGCTCAGAGACAATCAGAAGTACTTCACAATCAAGACTAGAAAATCTTTTTTTTTTTCTGTTCACATCTGTTCTCTACACTTTGTGTCACTACAGGCACACAGCTGGCAGATTTCACAAAAAAAAGTGTCATTTCTCGGTATACTGTTATGTACACTAATAAATCATAAGCACATGTTTATTTTGGTACCAGAAAGACAGACCGAGAGAACTGACAGAAATAAAAGTGGAGAAAAAAAAAAAAAAAAAATTTAAATGGAAAAAATTTAAATAAAACATCAAAATACAGATAAACAAGATTTCTCTAGATCCAAATAAAGAACACATTATCTAAAGTGTTATAACCAAAATGTCATAACCAATCAAGTTTGATCGACTGTCACTCACAACTGTAGTTCTTTGCAAAAACAACATGGAAAATCTAATTAAATCAGAGTTTCTACTTTGACTACTTTTTTTAATATTGCCATACATTCTGAAATGGTTATCAGTAATGGGCGAGTGACAATTATTAACAGCCTTCCTGTTGTTTAAACAGTAGAACATGGTGCTAGCAACCCTAAAGTCATTGGTTTGATTGCTAGGAAATGCATGAACTGAAAACGTGTAGATTAAATGCAAAATAAATTGCTTTGGATAGTGTCTGCCAAATGCATAAATGGAAATGTTTTAATAATTGTTATATACTGTTTTTTGTCCAAACAACATTGGACCCCATTCACTTTCATTGTATGAGCCAAATAAATAAATAAATGATTGATGACAAATTAATTTTCATTTTTGGGTGAACTATCCCTTTAACTTGCCTAAAATATGTAGAAACCTTAAATAAGATAGTACTTTATTCCTTAAATACTTTAGAAATATATAATAAGTT
The DNA here is from genome assembly GCF_001515625.1 of Sinocyclocheilus rhinocerous. Taxonomy (NCBI): domain Eukaryota; kingdom Metazoa; phylum Chordata; class Actinopteri; order Cypriniformes; family Cyprinidae; genus Sinocyclocheilus; species Sinocyclocheilus rhinocerous. The sequence continues at coordinate 119,603 of NW_015655406.1, forward strand.
TATATATAATAAGCCAATACTGAAAACACACATATTAATATTTTACTTATGTTGATAAATACATTTCTAGTGCATTTCAAACATGTTTTCTGATTCACACGAATCAAATTTCATGTTTCTAAAGTTACAAACCAACTAGCAACTAACTTTGCTTCTTAGCAAGTGCTAATTTTGAGGGTCTGCGTGTCCCGCTAGAGGATCAAACGCGCGCTTGAATGATGAGAGGACAGTAGGAAGAAGACATGCTGAATAACATATTGAATTTAGCAGCACATTTGGACCCAAATTTGTCCTTTAATCTTCCATCTTCTCTGCTTTAATCTTCTCCTCTATCATATATTATAGTCATTACAATGTATTTGTTTCAGAGTAACAGGTGGAACTGGCATCACTAGGACTCACACACACACCGTCCAGGACAGCTGGTGTGGACAACACACCCCTCAGGTCACAAACAGCTCACTCGTGTTTCATATTTGCTCGGCGGTACCTCTGGGCTTTGGTCTGACCAGGGCAATACGCCATGGATACACACAGATTGTTTCTCATTATCACTAGAGCAGGTGTAGGTGATCGCACAGTTCAGCCAATATGACACATCCACGTCATAAGGTGATGGTTAATGCCTATTAAAACACTGTGGTGTAGGGCTGCACGATAAATCGAAATGGAATCGAGATCACAATTCGACAGAAGCTGCGATTGTCATGCGTATCTTTCAGTGAAGCACGGTTCTGTGATCAGCAGTAAATCTCCATCCAAAGGCCAGAAGGCGCTCTTGCGCTGAAACTCCAAATACGCCTCGCAGAAGAAACCCAGAAAATGCCTATCGCTGCAGCTGAATAAACAGAAGATTCAGCTGCTTTCATTGATTCAACGTGACTAATAAACACACGACTACGGCAATATATGGTTTATCTGAGTTATTACTATTGTAATTTTCATTAAAATAAAGTATGTTTATAATGCAATGCCTTTATCACTGCTTAAATACTATGAAATATGTTGCGTGCCTTATTCTGTGTAAGAAGCCACATCATCTCACAGAAGGATTTATTTCAAACACTCGACTGACGTTATGAAGTGAGTTTGGAGTAAAAATATGTTATTAAATGTGGTATTTTCACATGCTTTCAGATGGAGCAGCATTTACTTCACAGAGCCGTAGTTCACTGAGAAGCTATGCAAACAGCTGTCATTATCGCGAACGATTTCTTCGATTTCAGAATCGCGCAATAAAATCGTCTGCGATTTTTTTGCGTAACTTGTCAGTGAACTACGGCTATGTGTAGTAAATGCTGCTCCATCTGAAAGCACGTGATGATGATTTACTGCTGATTACAGAACCGGCATTACTATCAAAATGCGCATGACAATCGCATTCGATTAATCGTGCAGCCCTACTGTGGTGCTTAATTTCAACCACTGAAACACACTCGTCGCATTAAATGCAAACTTGTTAAATTGACGATAGGCTACTATAGTGCTCAAACAGTTGGAGAGTACTTGGGTGGTTATCTTGGCTGGGAATCGAAACGTTCATACTAATGTCACTGAAAAACCAAACAAACTTTGTTTAATAGTTTATGTACATCAATTAGACAATCTCTTCTTGTCAAAATGGGTGGTTCGTAGCTAAAATAAGACTTAGTGTGCAGATAATCAAAAGAAAGCCTTGGTTAAACTTTTATTCCTTTAATAAGTGTGCTGTGAGTGATTTTAGATAAGAAAGCATCTGTGAATTGAATAATTACAGTTTACCTGTGATGTCTGTCCTCCCGTCCTCTTCAGGCTCTTTTCCCAATAACCATCTTTGGGCCTCTCTAACTTCGGGAACATAGAAATCATCCTGCCGAGCCAGCGGACCCATATAGTGGATCATTCCCCCTCGGTAGATCTCTAGAAATGGATGTGCGCACAACTTCCTTTCCTAAGAGACAGATAAACAAAAGAATAAAAGGAAAAACAACATTATAGTTTGAACTTCTTAGTCCAACCCCTTCATTTAACAAAAACTCAAAAAGAGAATGATCTAAGCACTTTTCCAGGCTGAAATTTACAAACGTAAAAATAATTTAATACTTTTATTCAGCAAGGATGCGTTAAATTGGTCAAAAGTGAAAGTAAAGACCTTTATAATGTTATAAAAAAATCTATTATAAAAAAAAAAACTGTTATTTTGAAGTTTCTATTAAATCAAAGAATCTTGAAAAAAAATCAAGGTCTCCACAAAAATATTAAGCAGCACAACTGTTTTCAACTTTGATAATAAAATGTTTCTTGAGCAGCAAATCAGCATATTAGAATGATGTCTGAAGGATCATGTGACACTGAAGACTGAAGTAATGATGCTGAAAATTCAGCTTTGCATCACAGGAATAAATTACATTTTAAAATAGTAAACAATCCTTTTACTGTTTTTTAAAAAATCAAATAAATGCAACCTTGGTGCATATAAGACACAGATATATATATATATATATATATTAAATATTTTATTATTACAAATTAAATAATTTGTCTCATATTTCATACAGCCTCTCTTTCATTTCACATAATACAATAATTTCCACTCTAATATTTCATGTGCATTTATATATTTATTTCCGTTCATGCTGGGATTTATTCTGTGATAATTGCTGGCTAGTTGCATATTTTTACTGTACATTATCGCTTACATAAGGGCATTTTGCTCTTACTGTCATCTCAGACCTATGGAAATTGTCTTACCTAAAAATTATAAACTTCCCTAAAGGATAAACATTTGGAAATGCTTGTATTTAAGCATAAAACATACTTGGGGCCCTCAAGGCGATGGGTTAACAGAACATTTAATGTTGCTACATTTCCTCTGGAAGGTCTTACTTTAGGACAGAGAAAGATAGATGAGAAGAGAGGGAGAGCAAATAAAAGGGAAAGTTGAAAAACTAAGAGCACGTTTTCCTAGAGACACTAAGATTAGAGAGCTGTGTCCACCCACTGACAGTTCCTCTTCCTCCTTCCTCTCCTCAGTTTTCTCTCCTGTTACTCACTGATTTTAACACTGAGGCCTGAACCATTGTAATGCCCTCTCTATCTCTTACACATTATTCTGAACACACACTTCTTATCAAAGCTTGCTTCATTTCAACCGATTTTACAGAGCCCCCAACAGAGTCGTTAAACCTCCTATTGAGACAAATCATGTCATGTGATCTTTTCATTAAAATCTTATGAAGGATAAACATTTGGAAATGCTTGTATTTAAGCATAAAACATACTTGGGGCCCTCAAGGCGATGGGTTAACAGAACATTTAATGTTGCTACATTTCCTCTGGAAGAAGGAAACTACTGACTACAGAGAAAGATAGATGAGAAGAGAGGGAGAGCAAATAAAAGGGAAAGTTGAAAAACTAAGAGCACGTTTTCCTAGAGACACTAAGATTAGAGAGCTGTGTCCACCCACTGACACTTCCTCTTCCTCCTTCCTCTCCTCAGTTTTCTCTCCTGTTACTCACTGATTTTAACACTGAGGCCTGAACCATTGTAATGCCCTCTCTATCTCTTACACATTATTCTGAACACACACTTCTTATCAAAGCTTGCTTCATTTCAACCGATTTTACAGAGCCCCCAACAGAGTCGTTAAACCTCCTATTGAGACAAATCATGTCATGTGATCTTTTCATTAAAATCTTATGAGTGCTAAATCACACTAATTGAAACAGCCATTTTTAAAACAAGAATATACAAAAAATAAAAAGAGGCTCTGTTTGGGATGCTCAGGATGAGTATGTTTCTTGTTTTCTGTGGAAGTGTAAATGTGTTAAAGACATCCAAAATGCATAATTTTGATAATTATATTATTTTCAAACACCTGAAAGGCCCATTGCTGCATCCAGACTGCAGACTATGTTTCGCTTTTACTTCAGGCAGGGTGTAGTTAACAGTAGTCAAATGTTACATCAATATTCATTAAGTTGATGAATATTTTAAAGTGAAGTGTTGAATATGCAAATCAGAAACGGTCTCATGTAAGCGACTGAAGCGCAAGAAAACAAGATGAACAATCAGCAGGTTGGACTGAAATTATATTTAAATAAATTAGTTTATTAAAATCACATCAGTACAAGCCAGACAACTGCCCCCTCCCCCCAAAAAGAGACCCCCCCCCGATGTTTAGTTGTCTCCATGTACTCAAACAGTCTGGGACATTAGGGACGTCTCTGTTCTTCAGCTTTTACTGAATATCTCTTCCACCATCCGTTTCTCATAGACAAAGGCTTTCAACATCTGTATGACTCAGTCAGGCTGTTAAATCTAATCTAATTCTGATTGATTTTGGGCTATATTATGACCAGAATCCAACTCTTTCAATTTTGGATATATCAAAAAAACTTATTCTTACCTGATTGACTCTTCATAGCCTTGCCTTTAGCATTAGCATATATTCTGCTCCTACACTCTTAAAAATATAGGTTCTTTATTGGTATTGACATGAAGAACCTTTAACATCCATGGAACCTTTACACTGCGCAAAAGTTTCTTTATATTGAAACAAGGTTCTTTATATAATTAAAGGCAGTGGCTATTTGCTCTAAGTGCAAAGAGCGGTAGATTCTATTTACACTATGTAAAATAGTATGTAAAATTCTTTGCAGTAAGTGTAAATAGTAGATGCTATTTATACTTAGTGCAAATAGTGACAGATATCTGCACCTCAGTATTGTACATTATAAAACAGTATGTAATAATAATGTATTGAGTGTAATGGATCATTTTTATTAAAATTATTAAATGGTTGATGCCTTATTGGGACAATAAAGCCCTCCACACCTACCCTAATCCTACCACTATACCCCATAAACACTTTATTATAAAAAAAAAATACTGAGGCACTTTATTTCCACTTTTCGAATATTTCCTTAATTTTTATTGAAAATAAATGCATTTCCGATTTGATATGTGATGGGAAAAGGGAGAAGAACGAGCTTGGCAAAAGGCATATTCGAACTCGGGTCGATTGCGTCAAAAGTTACCGCTACGCGCCTTACAACCTACGCACTCACAAACAAATTCAAAGTCTGAAAAAAGAAAAGGCCTGATCTGAAACCTTGATCTACCCGCCACATCCCTATTCTACTTCTGACAGATGATTGACGTGCGCTGCCACGAACAAAGCTGGAGGACTGGGGCCGTAAACAGGGAAAGGAGACAGAAGGAAGCTGGGGAATTACGTAACACTATTAATATTCCAATATCATAAACAATGTATCCATGCCATACTGTTTGAGATCCGGTCCCTCAAGACCTGAAAAAGGAAAATGCACAAATGAGCAAATTTAAACAATGTCTGTTGATTCATTGATTCCTACTCTTAGGTCACAAAATTGAGCTGATTGTTTGTGCAAGTAAAAGGAAAAACTTAGCTAATTTATCATTATTTGAAGTTGTGGCTTTTTTTCTGTCTAGTACAACTTAAAATGCTGATGCATAATTCATTAGTGTATTGTCCTGTTCTCTCTGGCGGGATTTTGTAATTGGTTCATAGCTGAACTATTGATTCTAGATAATTAACCAGCTCACAGTCCCATGTGGCACTCTGCAATAAAAAAATAAAGCTGAAGGGCAAGAAGATTCATATTCACCATCATCATCATCAGGTCAATAGTCTCTCATGCCATTCCTTTGCTTTAAATAATCAGCCATTGTTCCTATATTTTACCTACAAATGCGGCCCTAAGTTACCATTTTGTAGAAGCCTAGGTTTGTATTTATCTCCAAAGGCATTTCTAAAACTCCTCAACAAGGAGTTTAACCAAAGCAATCAACCTAAATAAAAACTGTGAAAAAAGGTTCAAGATTGTGTACTTATGAGGGAATGAAAGAGCTACTGATGACATAAAGCAAGTATTTGTAATGCTTTTATAAAAATGTAAACTATCTATTACATATAGATATTAATAGATAGCATTAAAATCTATTTGAATACTAAAAAAAAAAATCTATAACACTATGGAGAACTTGAATATAGCACTTTTACTTTTGGAATCCCACTGTTAAGCTCTAGTGCCGGCAACTCTTCACTGTAGTACAAAGCAAATGTGATTTAAAAAAATAGTTCACTCCAAAAATGAAAATTCAGTCATTAATCACCTCATTCCAAACTTTCTTTCTTCTGTAGAACACAGAAGGTAAATTTTTGAAGAATATTAATATTTGAAGAAGTTACTCTTTTCACTATAGTTAAAGTGAATGAGGACTGAGTCTGTCAAGCTCCAAAATGACACAAAAAAAGGCATAAAAGAGTCATAAAATATTCACAAATGTAATCCATATTAACTATCAAGTAATTTAAACTCATTTCCAATTGATTTTGGCCATTAGCTGGTGGTACATCTGTACATGGCTTAAAAACAACTGCGCTGAATGGCATCTCAAGGTGAGACATGGGATATTTGTGTATAAAATGTATAAAACCAAATTAATGACGCTGGAGAAGGTAGAAATATATAGAAGCAAAAAAGGCTCCATCGCAAACTTCAAGAAGAAAAGAAAACAGATGGGGAGGAAAAGAAGAGGGATGGCTGGGTAAGCCAGAGACGAAGATGAAAAGCTGTCAAAGTTTCTCATCCAAATTCAAGAGGAAAGGTTCTATCTCGCAGTGCTGTTCTTCTCTGTATATCCTTTTAATTAACGTTCCCTCATATAGGTTCAGCCTCGCTAGACTTGCGGGAGATGGAGAGAGAGAAAAGCAGGGCATGGAAATGTCTTCCGCTTTTCTTCTTCTCAACAATAGCAGAGGGTATGATAAGCATGGATTGCCTTTCTACTTTCTACTCGGTGATGCTCCAAGATTAGATTCCAAGCTTTTCTTCGTTCAAAGAATCACAGAAATAACGATCCGGATGGAGTAAGGGAGATAGTCCAATACAAAATGTGTCAAGCGTGATATTAATAAGATATTTAACATTTATGAGGCCGATGGCGGTTTAAGAAAACAGCCTTTAAGAAATAAAAATATTAAATGAGATCTTGTCTATTGCTTCTCATAGAAAGCAAAGAGATTTATTGGAGATTAAACTGATTAAATCCTGTTGTGACTTTTTGAGAAACAGAACCCAGTAAACTCACACATATCAGTGTCTCAAATTGTGCTCTGATTTGCCAGGTTATCAACATCTGCAAACTAAATTCAAAGATCACAATAAAAACCCAAACATTTCTCATCAAATACTTCCATTAATTTAATTAATACCTTAATAATAATTTAATAATTTATTTGAATATATTTTAAAATATAATTTATTTAGTTGCTGGCAAAGCTGAGTTTTCAGCATCATTACTTCAGTGTCACACGATCCTTCAGAAATCATTCTAATATGCTGATTTGTTGCTCAAGAAACATTTCTTATTATTATCAATTTTGAAAACAGTTGTGCTGCTTAATAATTTTGTGGAAACCGTGATAACTTTTCTGGTCAAAAGAACAGTATTTATTTTAAATAAAAATCTTATGTAGCATTATAAATGTCTTTACTGCTACTTTTGATCAACTGAATGCATCTTTGCTGAATACATTTCTTTAAAAAAAAACATCTTACTGACCCCATACTTTTGAACGCTAGTGTAAATGAGTCTCTTGAGCTATAAAAGAGGAACCTCTGACCAGTAATTTTTTTTTCTCTTGTAGAACTTAATGGTGCAACCAGATCCACACTTTGACCCTGCAGCAAGAAAAATGACTATTAACTAAATAACAAAATGCCATATTGCTTCTTCAAGGCTAAAGGATCTTTTATAGTGACAGACCACTACCATAAAATATCCCCAATATCTTTAGTGTCTGCAGGGATGGCACATCTCATGAGAGAAAGATAAGATGCAGAGAGAGACTCCACGCTATTTACGAAAAAGACATGAGTGACAAGGAGAAAAGGCCCCTGCGGTGACTGCTGGAGAAGCCCATCAAATATTTGGCTTGGTGATTGAGTAGCTTTAAGATTGTCTGGGACATCCCTCCATTGCCATTCAAACCGGCTCTGCATTTAGAAAATTGTTGTTTTTCTACTGCAAAAGAAACAGTGAGAGTGTCTTCAGGGTATAAACACTTATTGAAATTGCTGTGATGCAATATTATATATATTATTATAATAACATGATAATAATTTTTTTTTTTTACTTGTTCCATAATGTTTTGATACCAAACACATACCAAAATCTCTCTCATACAATAACAGAAAAGAAACAGAAGGTCAAATCTGGCCACCACCAACAGCGAATGCCTGTGAGAAATAAAATATTATTGATGTATTTGTATAACTTTATTCCTCTCACACACCACAGGTTTTCATGTGAGAATGGATGAGTTTTTTCTTTTCTTTAGTAAGTTCCTTGCCTGGGGATAAACATCTGATTGAACGTCAGAGGAAAACCCTTTTCAAATATACCCTGCGTGTTTTTAGAAAAATAAACAAAAGTACTCTGGATAAATTTGGGACTAAACAAGGCCTTATGGCCCAACGTACAAATGTACTGTTTCTAAACACAGCATATCCTGTCACTAGTATCTCACACACACACACACACACACACACACACACCCATATGCTTTGTCTTGGGCAACCGCAGTGGGCTGAAAGTGTTATGAAGAGATGAATGTGCCAAGAACAGCACCAAACCACACATCTATGAAATAGGTCAGCACTTTTCTGAAGTGCTGATTCTGGACCAGTTTATGTCTTTGTTATTAAAATCTATTATGTTGATGATCCCCTGATCTTCCATATTTCATAGATGTGTTGCTGTTGGAGATAAAGCCTAATCGTGTCTAAATTGCTTTAAAGAAATAATATCTCCGGTGTAGGAAATTCCCAGCAGTGATATCATCTGAAGAGAAAATGTCAAAGATCAATAAGGATGAAATCTATCGGAGGTCTGAGATAATAAACAGTTAATTAGTGGTGCTGTCTAAAGCTTAAACCTAGGGTAGATTTGAACAAACCTGCAACCACCCAGAACACCCTAGCAACTGCCCAGAACACCCTAGTAACCACCTCTAACAACTGCCCAGAACACCAAGGTAACCTCCTGGCAACCGTCCAAAACACTAGTAACATCCTAATGACCATCCAAAAACCTTAAAATACCTCCTAGCAACCACCCAGAACACCCTAGTAACCTCTTCTAGCAACTGCCCAGAACACGCTAGTAACCTCCTAGCAACTAGCCAAAACACACTTGTAACCTAAAACACACTAGTAACTTCCTAGCAAGTTTCCCAGAACACCCTAGTATTCTCCTAGCAACCGCTCAAAACACTAACAACTTCTTAGCAACTGCCCAAAAACACTAGTAACCTACTAGCAAGTAGCAACCACCTAGAACACACTAGTAACCCCCTCAAACCCTAGTAACTTCCTAGTAATCACTAAGAACACACTAGTAACCACCTAAAACCCTAGTAACTTCCTAGCAATCACTAAAAACACACTAGTAACCACATAAAACCCTAGTAACTTCCTAGCAATCACTAAAAACACTAGTAATTTTCAAGCAACCGCCCAAACCACCAGTAGCTTGTTAGCAACCACCAAAACACACCAGTACCTCCCTAGCAACCGCCTAGAACACCCTAAACTCCTAGCAAATGCCCAAAACACTAGCAACTTCCTGACGACTGCCCAAAATCCCTTGTAGCAACCACCCAGAACACACTAGCAACTGCCTAGAACACCCTAGTAACCTCTTAGGAGCCAGTCAAAACACTAGTAACTTCCTAATGCCTAAAAACCTCCTAACAACCACCAAGAACACCATAGTAACATCATAGCAACTGCCTAGAACACACAGTAACCTCCTAGCAACCAGCCAAAACATCCTTGTAACCTCCTAGCAATTTCCCAAGAATACCCTATAGCAGGGATCCTCAAATCTGGCCCACGAGATCCACTTTCCTGCAGAGTTTAGCTCTAACCCTAATCAAACACACCTGAGCATGCTAATCAATGTCTTCAGGATCATTAGAAAATCACAGGTAGGTGAGTTTGATCAGGGTTGGAGCTAAACTCTGCAGCGCATTGGCCCTCCAGGGCAAGATTTGAGGAACCCTGCCCTATAGTAAATGAACACATACTTTGTCAAACCTAAGATAAAGTTATGTCAGCAAGACACAAAAAAATCACATTGAACCTAACTAATTTGGTCCCTTAAAACAATTGATTCCATTGCTGAATTTACAAACAAATTGTATTCTAAACAGCAAGGAAAGTTATGTTAAAATAACCTAACTAAATCATGTGGAACCGATGCATATGATTAAATTGTGTAAATCCAATGCACTTTTTTGTGTGTGTAGCAAACGCAGAGGACACGTAACCACCTAAAACCCTAGTAACTTCCTAGCAATCGCCAAAAACAAACTCGTAACCTCTTAGCCACCACCCAGACACCCTAGTAACCTTCAAGGAACTGCCCAAAACACCAGCAACTTCCGAGCAATCACCAAAACACACTAGTACCTTCCTAGCAACTGCCTAGAACACCCTTAACTTCATAGCAACTGCCCAGAACACACAAGTAACCACCTAGCAACCACTTGGAATATGTTGGGATTAGGCTTGCCGCCATAGACGGTGCTGACGGTGATACAGGTGTTAAGCCGCAACACCGGTTAAGTCACTTGCCCACCACGGCACCGACCCCCACCGTCGGTTAGATTTTTTATAGAAATAAAAATCATTTAGTTCAGTAAAAGAACAGCCACTACAATTAAAAACTGAACGCGGATGCCCAATGCAGCGTGCCGAACGACAGTCGCATCACAGATCAGATTTCATTTCTCCAGTGAGGAGAGTGAGTCGAGCTGACTGACAAGAAGAGTGAGGTGAGACAGACAAGACGATCGCGGATGATTTAGTTTCGAAACGAAATGCGTCTGTTTGGCAGTATTTTGGATTTTGAAAAGCCTGTTGAATTTTGCCACAAGCTATTTAAAAGCGAAGGAAAGCGAGGAAAAGAGGGAATGCCCCGCCCCCGCGGTGATACCGGTATTACCGGTGTTGTCACACGTCGATTAACCGGTGGGAAAATTTCCTCACCGTCACAACCCTAGTTGGGATTACATAGCAACACACTGAAAACCATTTTAAACGCTATAGCAATTATGTAACAACTTGGCACTGGTGGTGAAATATGTAAAAAAAAATCTAGTATTAATTATAATCAAATGTAACAACAATAATTTCATAAAGGGGTTTCAAAATGTTGCTTACAATAGAAGAAAAGATTTGACTATTTTATGATGTACAATCTCAAAGGATTCACACATTCTGTGCTCACACAAACCTCACAGAGTCTAAAACAGTCCTATGCTTCAACAGACAAATCATATCCCAATATTCCACAATAGACTGCTGCTGTCCACTGGAATTCTTCTCTTCTGACACCTGCTCTTGTCCTCCTCCTCTAATGACAGTAATCTACAGGATTACGGGGTGGACAACTGTCAGATGTCAATGTAAAATACAGAGGATGGACAACTAGTGTGTCTTTACCAACAGTAGACAACCATCACCATTATCCGCCACTTAATCTCTAAAAATACGTTTAGACTTTCCTATCTTGACACTTGTAAAAAAAAATAAAAAATCATAATAAAAAAATCTAAGGTAAGGTTTTCTGCTACAAATGCAGCATTATTTTGACAAAAAAAATAGATATTTTCAAGTTTTTTTTCAAAGAAACACTGCAGACTACATGCTACAGCTAACAGATTAACTATATTTTATATTTCTAGAAGACAATGCAATGCTAGGGTGGTTGCAAGGGAAGTTCCCTGTTGAAAAAACCAGCATATGCTGGTTAGGTATGTTTTGACGCTGGGATGCTGGTTTAAGCTGGTCCTTTGCTGGTTTACGCTGGTCCTTTGCTGGTTTATGCTGGTCCTTTGCTGGTTTATGCTGGTCCTTTGCTGGTTTATGCTGGTCCTTTGCCAGCACATGACCAGCATAAACCAGCAAAAGAACCAGCATAAACCAGCAAAAGGACCAGCATAAACCAGCAAAGGACCAGTTTAAACCAGCAAAGGACCAGCGTAAACCAGCAAAGGACCAGCTTAAACCAGCATCCCAGCGTCAAAACATACCTAAGCAGCATATGCTGGTTTTTTCAACAGGGTTGCTATGCAGTTTCCAAGCTGTTCTAAATACCGTTTAGTGCATTTTTAAGTGGTTGCTTGGGTGTTTTGGGTGGTTTCTTAGTCAAAAGTCAAGTCAAAAGAGCACACTCTATGATACCCTATGATATTTTAGACCCAAGATCTCTCCTTCAATGTAAATGTAAAATGTAGCTATTATTATTATTATTTTGCTGGTTGAATAGGGGTGGGTAGGGATGGGCGATACCACTTATTTTGTTTTCGATACGATACCGACATTTTTCAAGGCAGTATCGTCGATATCGATACCGATTCGATACTTCTGAACTAAACTTTTAAATTATGACATTTATTAAATTATTAAGAGTAAAATGGGTAATGATAAGCACTTAACTTTATGTTTAAAACAGGAAAATAGTTCTATCCTACACAATAACTCGCTAACAAAGGTTATTCGTCCAATTCAATGCATATTGTACGCATTTTTTTTATTTATTTTTTTATTAACAAAATCACTGGTAAATAAAACACACCTTAGTATCGATATTTTTTGTTTGAGTATCGATACTCGCGTCAGTACCGATATATCGATACTTTGGATCAATACGCCCATCCCTAGGGGTGGGTGAAATACTGGTATAACGGTTACATGCTCACGTGACGTTGCTGTGCTACGTGGTCATGAAAATGTATCGTTTGCATGCCTTTTTAAGCATTGCGGTTTAAAAACAAGTGATTTTAAGCCATTAAACTGCAATCAGCAGCAAAAGAGAACTCATTTTGCTATATGCGTGCACATCTGAGAGACACTCAGATAGTGTCAGAGAGGCACATGCACTGCACATGAAGACGGTGTTCATAGAGCATGGGAGTATTGAACAGAGTTATTTTTGCCACTTTATAGGCCTTGAACGGTTAAATACACACACTTGTTTGTGTCAAAGTGCCCTCGTAAACGCAGTAATTTATTTAGGTCTTAAGTGAAAGCAAACAGCTGAGAAAGAAAACACATGTGTAACAGTATATTGGATCCAGGCAGCTCTACATGAATGAGGAATTAAATCGGCTTTCACACAGGACGCGTAAAGCGCTGCGCCATGAAATCCATTCATTTCAATGGCTTGCGCCGCGCTAGGGCGGTTAGTTGCTGCGCTGACCAAAGCGCACGTGTAGCAGCGCGCACCAGCGGCGAACTTGAGCGCGCGACGCGGTCAAAGTTCAAAATAGTTCCGACTTTTGCCACTGCGCTCTGTGACGTTTGTTTAAATTTAAGACATCGGATGGTAGGAACAATTGTCCCATAGACAGAGAGATTTACATTCAAAGTAGTCATTTTGAAAACTCCGCCTACTTTGCTCTGGCCAGCGTAGTGCAAATTGCTTTGTATCTGAAGGGCTACGCTGAACTCGGCGGCCAGCGCAGCGCATGCCGCGTCCTGTGTGAAAGGGCCATGATAGTGATGATTGCTTAGCAATTAGCAACATATTAGATAACATAGATTAAACCAGATTTGATGTAGATCACACAAACATGGTATAAATTTCTCCCAGTCCTTTCTGTACCGAAAGTCAATGCCACATCATCAGACCCTATTATGAAACTTTGCGCACTTTATCCTCTTTAACAAATAACTTTGTTCAAGAAACTTGCTTTCTCTGATTAGTGTGGCCTATTTGCACCAGCTAAATACATTCAATTGGTCTCCCCTTGTAAATCACTGACCCGAGAAAGACGTCCCAGTGTCCGGTCTTTTGTCAAAGCCATTTCCTTAAGCTAAATTGTTCTGGTCCTCCTCTAAGCTCCTCCGAGCTCCTGAGACTCCAAACTCACAGTCGACTGCTCCTAAATTTCATTACAGGTCTGGCTGAAAATCCCCTGGCAGGAAACAAAAAGGAAAGCTGAAATTTGCATGTGTTATCTTGAAGGAGCGGTTCACCGGATTGGCAGGGTCCCCAATGTCAATTCTTTAAAAAAAAGTAGGACTTGGAACTACCCTAGTAGTGAAAAATGGGCAGTATGACCAAGAAACGATTATGAAAAATGTTTCAGACCATCTATAAAGTTCAAAAGAGACAATTTCTTATTTGCTGGGAAATGGCTACAGCCTGTCAGAATGGTAGTAGAATCACTCTCCATGATGAATGAAACATCCCAGGAGCTCTAGGGAACAACAGAAAGAATCCAAGAGAAGGTAAAAACAAAACAAAAACAGGTGTTCATATTTCACATAGGACAAGATAAAAGCACATTTTAGGTTACAGACTGAAAGAAGAGATTGCTTCGCCTATCTTAAATTGTACCTTGTCATTATGTGGTCCACAATCTTCCCAAAGTGTGCATCAAACTTGTGGCATTTTGCTGTAAGAGGCTTTAGGGCTTTTATCCTTTCCATGGGAGACTTGACCAAATACTGTCTGTAGATAGCCAATAATACTGACATTTTTTGTTCATTTTCATAAAGGCTACTTCATGAACTGTAACACTTTCGCAGTTTTTTTTTGTAAAAACTTTTTTTAAGATAAAAGTTATAAATTAAAAAATGAGATAAGAAAATCTGAGCCATGTTGAACTCAGCCTGGTTTCCAAGGAAACGTTCGGAAAGATTTCCATAGAGATTAGATCCTTTGATATTCCAAAGAGAAGGATGGGAGAGAGGGAACCATCCGAAAACCCAGATCTGATGAGAAAATCCATCATTAGAGAGGTTTTTTTTATTTTATCTGAGAGCGAAAGACAAGGAATCCCAAACAGTGCATATCATTACCGGACGAACCCAGACTTCAACAAAGTTAAAGTTGGGCTACTCAAACTCACAATAGCCTACTTTGTTAATGGGGAAGCCCTGCAATTAACCCCAGCAATTAAATTTCACTTAACCATAGATGAAAGACAACTACCTCAAAGTTGCTTTGATTTGGATCTAAAACTAGTTTTGTTATTTTTCACGCAATAAAAAAGGTCAGATTTTGAGTAAAGGAAGGCTAGGCATGAAAGATCATGGTGACCTTACTGAGACAAAACAAAGTTGAGAATCTTAGATTCAACTCACATAAACACAAATATTTTTTTAAAACTTTGGATATACAAGAAACAACTAGTAGGCTTTGAAGTAAAAGACATAAAAGACATTACAAAATAAAGAAAAAAGAGGTGACATTGTAACTGTGAAAGTTAATCAGCATGTCTGGAAAATGCCTTTGTTGAAAATAAATAAATATCTATCTATTCATCCTTTAAAGGGGACTGACTGTTGCAGTGCCTAAATAAGGATTTGTTTACTACCTGAAAATTATTATGGTTCCTCTCCTCATTATCTGTAAGGCAAGAAACAAACAGGATGTTATTATTTACAATACCGTTCAAAGGTTTGGGGTCGGTATAATTTTTTAATGTTTTTGAAAGAAGTCTCTTAGGCTGCATTTATTTGATCAGTAAAAACTGCAAACTGCAATTTGTGAAATATTATTACAATTAAAATAACTGTTTTCTGTTTTAGAATGTAATTTATTCCTGTGATGCAAAGCTGAATTTTCAGCATCATTACTCCAGTCTTCTGTGTCACATGATCCTTCAGAAATCATTCTAATATGCTGATTTGCTGCTGCAGTCTGAAACTGAATGCAATAATGTATAAAACAGAGTAAGTTTCAGGCCTAATAAGCAAAAAATAAAAAGTGGACTTGTAATATTAGTACTACTTTGGATGGTGGTTGGGAACACCGGGAGAATCCCAAAATCCTCTCAGCTCTTCCAAATGGATGTACAGGAATCCAGTCACTGCTCTAGAGGTGTGATTGATCCAGCTGGGATGTGGCTAAAGGAAACCAGAGGGAGAAAGTACAAGAACAATATACCCAACCTAGTTCATAACCAAACTGCTAGTTCATTTTCACCTCATGGGTCAGAGTCCTGTTTCATTTACACCTCAATGACCACACACACAATCCCACCTACACACACTCCTCCAGCCACAGCTTGACTGCCTCCAGCACGCCGCCTCGACACATATCGGCCAGTGCGCTTCATCTTTTCTCACCTCACACACACAGATACCCAACAACACACTCGTCTAGCATTAAATAATTCAGCTAATCAAAAGCTTCGACTCTCTCTATGGTTTGTTCCATATTAACATCTACTTTCACAGTCACTGCAGATGTTACAAACACAAATCCTCTTTAATTCAGGGTTGATCATGTGTCCTGCAAAAGCTGATGGGAGATTACTACATTTATGCCTCGAGTCGCTTTGGTCCTGAATTATAACACTTCTTTCAGCTTGACTGACACACACTCACACACACACACACCCCTCTTGAGGGCAGCGGGACAGAAAATCAGCCCCCAGCCTTGAATATAGAAAGATTATTCATCCACCTTATAATTTAATGCATGATAACAACACCATCAAGCAGCATTTTGAATCTTCAAAAACAAAAAATAATCAATTTCCAGCACCACAACCATGCAAATATCATCTTGTCCCCACCCCCTTCCTGTACTAATTTCGGATTCATCTTATCTTAATTCTCAGCCACTTTCGCACAGAGGGCTGATCAATCATATTCAAATGTGACATTTACCTCTTGCAAATGTTCCTGGACTCCCCCAGGCTCTGGGACAAAAGTCATGTTTGAACTGCTGGAACAGAACAGGCCGGGCAGAGGGACGTCCCTCTTGTGGCTTGACCAGACATCCGCCGCTCACCAATGTCTCATATCGCACAGTCCCGGCGGGCACGTGCACACACACACGCACCGCAGCTCTCTTCCAAACTGTGCCAGGAACACTTTTATATAAGCTTTCTCAACTTTTCCTAGTTTTTAAATTACATTTGACATATGTGAATGTCACAGATTTGGAAAGAACTTCAAAGATACTTCCACTTCAGAGTATATTATTAAAATGTCAACATATTATATATGCAAAACATGTAGATAATAAATTATTATTATTAATAATTATTATAATAATTGATAATAATAATTATATTTTATTACTTAATTACAATTATTAAAATTATAATTATTTTATTCACCAAGTATGCGTAAAATTGTTCAAAAGTGACAGTAAAGACATTTGTTACAAAAGATTTCTGTTTTAAATGAAAAATATTCAGCAGCACAACTATTTTCAACCTTGAAAATAATAATAATTGTTTCTTGAGCAGCAAATCTGCATATTAGAATGATTTCCGAAGGATCATGTGACACTGAAAATTGGAATAATGACTGCTAAATATTCAGTTTTGTCATCACAGAAATAAATTATATTTTTAAATAGACAACAGTTATTTAAAATGTTAATAGTATTTCACAATATTACTGTTTTACTGCAGTTTTGATCAAATTAATTCAGTCTTGGTGAGCATAAGAGACCAAACCCAAACTTTTGATCTCCAATCCAAAGCCAGAGATTTCAATATGAAATCAAACATTTGTCCACAACTGTCTCATTTGTGTCCATGTTAATTCAGGAGAAACATCTGAGACAATGTTAAAACTTAAATGAAATTTATCTGAGAACTCCCTATGTCTCAAGAGCTCTTAAAGAGCAATCTCTGAATAATGCAATTTTAGAATACCTCCCTCTGTTGTGAACATCATATGCCAAATAGCAATTTTGTGAACTGCTCGAACAAATACTGTGGTTGAATACCATCAATATACCATGGTACATGAATATGGTAATTATTGAGTGCCGTGGTACAACCACACTGCTTTTCTGGGTGTGAAGCCCACCTGTCTGATTTAAATATTCAATGCTCTGGAGTAATGAGTGTTAATGATTCAACAAGGAATATAAGGTGACAGAAGAAACAAACTAATGAATATTTCATGACATAAGGGGAACAGCTGAGCCACGGGTGGCGACAGCTGGAAAACAGAATAGAAAGCAAACAAAGCACAAATTAGGAATAAGTATCACCGTCTGCACCTGGAAGCAAACTATAAAAATACACTACTCTCATAATGTGTGTGTGTTTGTGTGTGCTACGTCTTCTCAGCCACATCAGACAGTCTAGTCATAGGTCACAAACAGCTTTGGCTTGTGGTCAGGAAGGCCATATGGTTGAGTGGGCAGTAGGCCGTCTAGAGAGGGAAACACACAAACACTGGCAGCGTTAAAGGCCAGCAATGTCAATACACACAGAACACATACACACCTACTATCCAGTCAACCTTTCAGGTTTTCCATGTATCCGTCTGTGCCCTTTACCAGCAGTGATCTTGGCTAAGGCCTGCAGGGTGCCCAAAAATGCCCTCAAGTCCAACAGATGTGCAGCGGTCTCTGCGGATGCTGAGGGCACCTCTAACAATCATGTGAACAGCTTCCGTACAATGCAACTCAGCAGACACTATTCAGTCAGAATAAATAGGAATATAGTATGAAATTCTGATTAACTACTTATCAATCAAGTCCTTCTGTAAATATATAGTATGATACTAAAATCCAATGAATCTCATTCAAGAAAATTGGGAGGGATCATTTCAGAGTGGTTCTCAACCTTTTTGTTTCCAAGACCCTTCATGCAAGATATTTCCTGGTATCTCTGCTGTAATGATAAAAGTAGTAAATAAGATGTCCGTAACACAAGAGTTAGAAGTATATACACTACCGCTCAAAAGTTTGGGATCAGTAAGACTTGTAATGTTTTTTAAAGAAGTCTCTTATGCTCATCAAGGCTGCATTTATTTGATCAAAAATACAGAAAAAAACAGTGATCTTGCAAAATGTTATTACAATATAAAATAATGGTTT
>NW_015655406.1:138539-143257 GCF_001515625.1 Sinocyclocheilus rhinocerous
TTCCATCAGCCATTACTCCAGTGTAAAGTGTCACATGATCCTTCAGAATGTCAGTAGCACAACAATACAAAGCTGGTTGAAAATCAGCAAAGTCACCATTTAATGGTTCTTTTTTGCTCTGAAGCATTATAAACCAACAAAGTCTGCAAAAAATACTTTTACGTCACTTATTAAGGGAGAAATTCAGAGAGGCTAGACAAGTAGCTTGTGTAAAATTCATCATTAGGTAGCGCTTATGGAACAGCAGCGATGCAGAGTTTCCTGCAATCAGAGTTTATGCATTATATGGAGGTAATAGGAAAAGAAAATGTCATCGAAAACATTTCTGAAGACCGTCTATTCCTCTCAGAGGTACATTCATATAAACCCCCACATATTTGTCTTCCTACATTTAGAGCATCGTATGAACAGTGAGCTTGAGCTACCTTGTACAGTGTTTTCTCCTCTTTACGAACCCGAAACTTTCCCACACTGCTGATTTAAAACAAGCAGGCGGTTCTTCAAGCCCTTGCATGCCATCTGAACTCGCCGTTCTTGTTTTGGGTTGGTACGTAGAACGTCTCTTCTTCTGCTTTTTTCAGTTTTTATATATATTTATATAAAAACTTTCAAATACGTTAATTTCAAGTCATCACCGAAGATCTATTCCAAGTGAAAGAGCTTCAAAGCCTTTCCATTATTGATTGACTGGTTAATGGTTTTTAATAGGGATGCACCGATACCGATACTGGTATCGGTATCGGGCCCGATACTGGCCTCCTGTACTCGTACTCGTACTCGTTAAAATGCCCCGATACCAAACGCCGATACCACACAGCATGTGATAAGCGCCATATTTAAACAAAGAAACACTGACAACAGACAGCAGAAAGGAGTTATGGATGTCTACTACGAAGTATATGTATGCAATAAATATAATGTTAAACATTCAGTATTAACACCTGTATAGCTGATGTGCGCGAGCTGATAAACAAAGCGCATGATGCTAACTCTGTCATATTTCACAGTAAGTAGAGTGTTTTCTGAAGTGTTAGACTTGCACCACACATATTTTTTGGCTAAAGGATTCTTGCAGGTCCGGCAACAAAATATTTCCCACATTGCAACTGAGTCACTTTTATACCATTTGGCATTTCTTGATCATTTAAAACACAACATCGTTTATGCATTTGTTTTCTTTTATGTTTTAGTCTTTTCACAGTTTGTAACTTGAATAATGATATTTAATTAGTAGAGTTAAATCTAGAATATGTTATGTTACTTTAAAACATTCCCATTATAGTAGGGAGTATAACTGGAACGAGCCAATTTAACGGCAACTGTCCTCATTATGGCTTCTGCAGCACTAGGACAAAACAAAACAACATAGTTCAGCAATTCGGAAGAACATTTTGAACATAAATAATGTCTAATAATTATGAATTTTAGTGCTTACGACTAAAACTATCCCACAAAATATCAACATGGAATTTTAAAGAAAGCCTAATTAGTGAATTACCAATACCAAATACCAAACGTTTTGGAAAGCATTGCAGTGAAGAGATAATATTGACAAAAAGTACAAAACTTCAAAACTGGACTTGATACTAAAGATTTTAGATTTGATCTCGGTTGATGAACTACCGTTGTGTCTCAAGAACAAATCAAATTGCAGGACTGAGGTTAGGAAAGACCAAGACGTAATGAGCATGTAGTGTTATCTTAGCACAGGTAACCTGAACCTGCTGGATCAATACAGACCAACAGGAGAACAGTGAAGCAAGCAGGGGTCTAAAAAAGATGCTGCTTCTCCTGTGTACTCACGTAAGAGAAAATGGAGGGCTAAGACTGACCAAATATTGATCCCATTCATTCAATCATGATCTCCAGACAATTTCTGCTGTCTCTTGCCCTTCCTGTCTTTCATGAGGACTGCTGAGGTTCTGCATGACATGTGTGAGTTATATGGGGCCATCGGTGATGTGAAAGCTTGTTCTCTATGCTGTCAGGATGTCTGATGGGTGTGGTGATTCTCAGAAGTGCTAAACTCAGGTCAGCATATCAGAAACAATTGGTAATGGCTTGTCTGAGATCAAATGACAATATGAGCTTGAACTGAAATGGAACAAGTCACGTAGTCTAGTTATACCATCTGTGGTGAGTTTCATTATAATCTAGTTTCTTTTAACTTTTCTGAAGAAAATATAAAATACTTTAGGTACTTGGATACTTCCGTCTAAGCAATTATACTGTTTAAAGGAATAGTTCACGCAAAAACAAAATTTTGTTGAAAATCTATTCACCCTCAAGCCATCAAAGATGCAGATTTTTTTTCATCGCAGCAGATTTGGATAAATTTAGCTTTACATCACTTGCTCACCAATGGATCCTCTGCAGTGAATGGGTGCCATCAGAATGAGAGCCCAAACAGCTGATAAAAACAACACAATGATCCACAAGTAATCCACACGACTCCAGTCCATGAATTAACATCTTGTGAAGTGAAAAGCTACGCATTTGTAATAAACAAATTAATCATTAAGACATTTTTTAACTTCAAACCATTGTTTTCAAAATAAAATACCTCTATCCATAATATTGCTTTCTCCAGTTGTTTAAATCAGGAAAGAAATAAACAAATATGTTGACAAATATGTTATGATGTGAGAGGACAAGAGGGGATGAATTTGTGGATTATTGTGATATTTTTTTCAGCTGTTTGGACTCTCATTCTGACGGCACCCATTCACTGCAGAGGATCCATTGGTGAGCAAGTGATGTAATGCTACATTTCTCCAAATCTGTTCAGATGAAAAACAAACTCATCTACATCTTAGATGGCCTGAGGGAGTGTACATTTTTTTTACTTTTCCTTTTAAACACGTAAAAACATCATATCAGTGAGGCCTCATTTCTTATAAAACAAATTTCTCAAGATTACTGGAGTAAAAGCCAAAAACTGTGTGTTTATACTCACATCATGTGCAGAGTAATGTAAGACATAGATGAGTTTCTGTCTCCATTTAGACAGGAAAGAAATAAACAAATATGTTGGCAGATTATGATGTGAGAGGACAAGAGGGGATGGATTTGTGGATTATTGTGATATTTTTTTCAGCTGTTTGGACTCTCATTCTGACGGCACCCATTCACTGCAGAGGATCCATTGGTGAGCAAGTGATGTAATGCTACATTTCTCCAAATCTGTTCAGATGAAAAACAAACTCATCTACATCTTAGATGGCCTGAGGGAGTACATTTTCTTGTCTAAATCAATTTACGTTGGAACTAAATGAACAAAATTAACTAAATGAACTAAATTAAAATATGGTTATGTTTAATTATTGCTATATGCCGGAATAAAATATCCATAGTCAGTGAAAAATTAAGCAGCAATAGTGATATTTGCCTTAGCAAGTATCTGTGACCAAAAAGCATGCGCAATTCTGTTAAATCGAGGTAGAGGTGGTCACGCATGCATGGGTAAGCAATACAGTATAGTCACTTACACTTTACTGTACATTATAAACACAAAGAAAGCAGAACAAGATTTCCACTTGAACGACCTCCACCAGGAACGGGTCTGGTTGCCATAGGGATTCCCTTCTACTGTCCTAGTCAGAATTAGAAGCGTCTCTGTGCAATCTGCTCACGAACAAGAGAGGACCAACCTTCCGTCTCACATCACCAACTGCCTTCAAATGACTTATTCTGACTATGCAAAGTTCAATCATCTGCAGCCCACGCAAGCTACGGACAGACGGCCTTTGCCATGGATTATTCATGGCGAGAAATATTTGCCTTTTGTTTGTGATGTAAAAAGAGAGGGCTGTTTAAAATGGAAATTCACTTCTAAAAGATATATTTAATAGTGACTTTGAAAACGCTGCTTGTGAGGCATCGAGAGAGCAGAACGAATGTAGGCGCTAGAAAAAATGCTCTGTTTGCCAGGCTCCTAGGTGTAGATTAGGGGCGGGTTTCTGCAGGTCTCTCATGAGGCGATGCATATGCAATGTGTTGATAGACTGTAGGAATCGTGTTATGTAATGTAAACAAAGCCACGTTGGATCTAAATCTCAGGTTTGATGTAGAAGAGTTATGGCTGAGAGGTTTGATGTGATCAAAAAGAAAGTTTTTTTCATAGTTGCTGTAGCTTTTTGAAAACAACTGAACATGCCACATGGTAGCATATTGAATAGACTTTCAAAGAGAAACAAACCATGCGACAACCAGCTTTTATGCATTAGTGTGATCGACTACTTTAAACTACTTGTTTTTAGATTTTTTTATTTTACACTTTCTAGCTGATAGAGTGCTATGCTTTAGATATGGACTATATACAAAGTAGACGTGATTTGTTGTTCGTTAATGAAATGAGCCTAGTTTTCATGGCCGTCTACCTAGACTAAGATCTATTGTGTTGAGTTTTAAACAGTTTTTTGAGCATCACGAGAATGTCATGAGCATTGCTTTTTAAAGGGGTCATATGACGTTGCTAAAAAGAACATTATGTTGTGTATTTGGTGTAATGCAATGTGTTTATGCGGTTTAAGGTTAAAAAACACATTATTTTCAACAATGTACATTATTGTTGCTCCTCTATGCCCCGCCTTTCTGAAACGCGTCGATTTTTACAAAGCTCATCAGTCTGAAAAAGCGAGGTGTGCTCTGATTGGCCAGCTATCCAGTGCATTGTGATTGGCCAAATGCCTCAAGCGTGTGACGGAAATGTTACGCCC
>NW_015655406.1:146708-149277 GCF_001515625.1 Sinocyclocheilus rhinocerous
AGCTTGTAACACTCCAAAGAGAAAGGAAAAATTGAAAATCGCATCATATGACCCCTTTAAGTAACCATCTGAAAACAATACAACTTTTAAAATGTGTCTTGAGATTTACTTATAGTCTGCTTCAACTAGCCATTTTTGCGCATAAGGGCATGTCTTATGGAAACGTTTGGGATCCGTTTTTTTTAAAGCACATTAAAATTGATCAAAATGACAGACATTTATAATGCTACAAACAATTTATATTACAAATAAATGCTGTTGTTTTGAACTTTCTATTAAATCAAAGAACCCTGAAAATAAATAAATAAAAATGGTTTCCACAAAAATATTAAGCAACTCAACTGTATTAACATCGATAATAAAAAGAAATTTATCGATAATAATAAGAAATTTTCTTTCTGGAGCATCAAATAAGCATATTAGAATGATTTCTGAAGGATCATGTGACACTGAAGACTGGAGTAATGATGCTGAAAATTCAGCTTTGCATCACAGGGATCAATTACTTTTCAAAATATATTAAAAAACAAAACAGTCAACCGAACACAGATGAGCTCGTGGAGGCGTGGCATGGGTGGAGCTTAAGAGTCACAAGCACGCACAGCTTTTACATAGCGATCGTCTGCATGCTGTGACATCGACATAAATAATCCCCTTAACGCTGGGTTTTTGGGAAGCCATTGGCATTGTTGATTTTGTGGTCAAAAACGAAATGTAAAATCTTTCTCGAACAAGTCCTGTGCAGCGCTGCCGACGACTTCCGTAACACGAATGAAGCACATTGATGTGCTGCTCTTACTCTCACTCTGGTTGATGTGTGCACGCTCTTCAGGGAGAAGTGCCCATACAAGGAATTCCGCCCTTTATGACGTCATACAGGGCCATACTAAAAAAAAAACTTTCCAAAACTTATCCACCTTATTATTCCCTTAAGAGCGGGCGCCAGCCATTTGTAAATTTAATGTCTGGCTTCCGGTGTCATCTGCTTCCAGCTATTTTTAACTGTACAAAATGGCTCGTTTTGCTGCTTGATATTGCAAACTGGTGTATCTTACCATATTATTTCAATGCATTATCTTAATTATGAACACACTGGTTTGTAGTGCAAACAGTTTTACCATTTACTGTACTGTGTTTTTCTTCTTGTTATTTCCCTACAGCGGCTAATGAGAAGCCATTGGCATTTGTTGATTTGTGGTCAAAAACGAAATGTAAAATCTTTCTCGAACAAGTCCTGTGCAGCGGTGCCGACGACTTCCGTAACACGAATGAAGCACATTGATGTGCTGCTCTTACTCTCACTCTGGTTGATGTGTGCACGCACTCTTCTGTGAGAAGTGCCCATAAAAGGAATTCCGCCCTTTATGATGTCATACAGGGCCATACTCAAAAAAAACTTTCCGAAACTTATACAAACCCTGAAGGAGTGTATTTGGCACTTAAATACTTATGAGAAATACTCATACATCCAACTCGTTTTTTGACACTTAGGTCATCTTTAGCATGAGAACCCAACTCTTTAACAGTGTAAATAAGTCAGAATGCATGAAATAGCATTAAACATCCCCTTTAAATAGTAGGGCTGGGTACTTTTTAGGCACCGACTGAATTGCCTCGATATCATCAAGTATCGAAAAATATCTTGTCGTTTGGTACCAAATTTCGATACCTAAGGGGATAATCTGGTCAACGTCTGTGAGCCAGTAAGCGTGCTGCATGCTTGATGTGCCTAAATCAAGTGCTGGTGATTGGCTCTGGTGAGGCATCCAGGAAGAACACTAGTTTACGCCGGTAATGCCCAGAGACGTGGCTCACATGTGAGACTGTAGTGTGTAAGCGTCAGACCTCCATAGATGTAAGGCTACGTTTACACTAGAACAATCCTCGTCCATACTGGCGTTTCCACTGCGCTTCAGAAAAGATCTCCATCCACACTGCATGACTGAAAACGCGTGTTGTTTGATCATTCATGCACATAACATTCATAACATTCACAAACATTAATGAATGTTTTAAATATATATTGTTCACTCACTGTAAGATGTTACTAGATCTAACATTGTACAGTAAAGTCTATACAGGAGATAAAATTTGACTGTACTTTTATTTAATCCAAACTGTGTTCATATTTAATTTTAAAGGGCTTTTAAAACCTGAGATATTCAGCCAAGAATTACAACTAACAAACTAACTAAAAAAAACAAAACGAACAAAAAAAAACAACAACTTTTTCTGATGGACTGATATGACATAAACACTATATGACATAAACACTGTTAACCATACATGTGTACATTCTCTAACACGCATATCTTGGTTACACAGTTCATTTAAAAGCTTCTGGTGTGTAAAAATAGTAAATACCATTATGTCCTCCTGTTTTTTACAGTAATAAAAGTTATAGGAGCATTAAATAGTTAAAGAAATCATTTTGAACAAAATAAACAAAATTCATTCTAATGCTCATTATATTAGCGTTAGCCACGCTTATGCTAACTAGTGTTGTCAAAAGACCCGGTACTTCGGTACCAAGTCGGTACTAAAAAAATGAAAACGTTACGGTACCAGG
>NW_015655406.1:153438-182416 GCF_001515625.1 Sinocyclocheilus rhinocerous
GTCTTTTGACAACACTAGTTTGAGCATAAACAATATCTGCAAAGTTACGAAGCTGAAAGTTCAATGCAAACGGAGATATCGTCTTTTAAAATTCTGGCAGTTTAATGCCTACAAAAACGGCTGGTAGGGACTACAACAAATTACTTCCCGGGTTCATGACGTAACAAACCCAGATAACCCCGCCCTCGTGAAAAGGTAGCAAAGGGGGCGAGGCCATGCTGCGCTGCTTTAGAGAAGAGGAAGAGAAAACGTCTCCAGGTTACGTATGTAACCATGGTTCCCCGAAGGGAACGAGACACCAAAGCATTAACACATGTTAGACTGCACCCCATAAACACAATCAAGCCTAGAAAAAAACCAGTGAACCACCCCTTTTAAAAAAAAAACGCACTAGTGTAAATGTAGCCTAAAAGATGGGGAAACTGAAAACAATTTGAACTTTATTTGCACTGATTTATTGTGTTGGTTACATTTTGTTCCTTTGTGCTTTTTTGTTCCTTTGTGCACTGGCTCAGGAGATAAGTCTTTGAGTCTGTAAAGACGTTAATAATCAGAAAAAATAAAACCAATATGTTTTTTGAGGTAATGTGTAATTTAATCTTTTTAAAATGGATTTCATAAAATTGGTATCGAAAAAAGTATAGATTAGGAACCGGTATCAAAGTCAAGGTATCGGTATTGAAAATATTTGAACGATACCCAGCACTTTTAAATAGTAGTGTATATTTTGCACATCCCTTAAAATATAATAGAAAATAGAAACCTGTAGGCCACCTTTCTGGATGATTCTATCTCACATCCTCAATTCTGAGACATCACGCACTGGCCAAATTCTCCATAATTCCACAGCTAACTTCTAGCTGCACTAGCTAGACAAACAACTAATAATTGATAACAGAGTATTCAGACGTGTAATACAATCTCAAACAATTTGCTACAAGTTAATTTTTCTTGAAAGTATTACATTACATTCACTCAAGGTAGCAACACAAAACACATTAAAGACCATAGACGTCTACAAAAATTTTGGGAAAGAGAATTTAAATAATCTGAAGCAGTGTTTTTGAAACTGAAACACTGCCATACCTATGTCCAAACAGATGGAATAATCCAGTATTATGCTCCCTAGTGTTTTAGATAGTAGATGTCAACATTTAACACCAAGTGGTCTACACCAGACTTTCTTAAGCCTAGAACTGCAAGTTGATGATATCAAGATTTCTATAAGGGTCAGAAAGTAAACATGCATGAAAAGGGAAAGGGGAAGGACTCAAACAGGAGGCGATAAGTTATCTACCAGCTGAGCAGACAGATCTTGAGGCTGGAGGAGGCAGGAGGCTGAGCCTGTTGGCTGCGTTCACACTGACGCTGCATCAGGGCAGATGGCGGGGTGAGTTGAGGGGGGCTCACACACACACACACAAATGATGCCAAAAATATATAGAGAAACTTTGATGGCCATCAAAAAGGCTACCAAAATCACTTCAAAAAATATAAATATTTACTTATTTTTGGACTATTGGTCACTTATGTTTAAACGTACAGCATAGTGAGAGCACAAATTGCAAGCAAAATCAAAGAACGAATTATGTGATGTCATTTCAAACATGAGAGACTGACTCTGTTTTTGCATTTTTAATACAGTAAAGCTGCTTGCTTTAAAGAAATCTATAGTATAAACTAAGCACTATATAAATAAACGTGACGTGACTTGATTGCACATCAGAATTGCAGAGCTTGTGCAAACATATCTACATCGTTATGATCACATGCTTTCTTAACTGCTGTTTTCTCACCACTGTCATTTTTGTTGTGCGTTTATTCTGTTATTGAATGGAAAGTGCATAGCACTGTAGACAGCATTGGGATGTTCACTAATAATATACTACTGCAAAGTTAATCAAACTTAATTTTACCCCTAAGCGAAGAATACAAATTAACTTTGCTGTAAGTATATTGGGTTCAAAACCTTTTGAATGTGCATCTTTACTGCTTCCTTTCCATGCCAAATCTCTGCACTTTCCTCTACTTACCTCTTCCCAATTCGCAATCCTGCAACTCTCATTTGTTGCTTTCTTTGCCCTCATCCCCAGCTTTTCTTCTCTCTCTTTGTCCTTAATTGCTATGATTAAGTCTACTGCTTAATAATTACTGTCTGCATCCCTCCAGATAGAGGCCAAAAACACTGACAGACTAGGCGTTTGTTCCCTTACAACCTTTTTGCGTCAGTACACAAATCATGTCGAAGGAAACACAAGCACGGAATCAATCGCACTATGGAGACGACTTGAATTAAACACACCTGCACCAACATGGCCTTGAAGTTAAGTTGAAAAGCTAGAGAACAGACATTTGATAAATGTTGAAGATGATGATGATGTTACCTTGATGTAGCAGTTCAGCTGTGGATAGACCCTCTGCACCCCCAGGAAAATAGAGAGAGGGGTTCGGTGAGGGAAGGATGCTGTGACAACATGTGTGACCTCTGGGAAAGAAAAAACCCGGAAGCCGTTCTTCTCATACAGCTGCTGCTGTTCCTCATTGGGTCCGTCCTCGCCTTCACTCAAAATACTACCCACTGCATAGCGACACTTCTGTGCTGGAACCTACAACACACATAAACATTTTGTAATGAAGAACCAATGTAAATATTGAAATTACTGTCAAAAATGATTGCTGAGTAAGGTTTTCACAATTAACAAAAAAGTATTTTGACAATAATTTAATGATTTAAACTAAAACTGCTGAAGAAAATGTACAAAAAAAGTCAAATAATCCAATCGGTTAAGCAGTCCACTTAAACATTCTCTATAAAGTTTTTTTTTTTTTTTAAAGAAATTTATATTTTTACTCAGCAAGGATGCATGAAACTGATGAAAAGATACATTTTTTATGTTATACTTATTAGAAATATTTGTATTTCTAATAAGTGAAAATGAAACAAAGAATTAAAAAATAAAAGGTTTCATGATTTCTTAAAACAGTAAATCAGCATATTAGAATGATTTCTGAAAGATCATGTAAAACTGAAGACTGGAGTAATGATGCTGAAAATTCAGATTTACATCACAGGAATAAATTACATTTTAAAATGTATTAAAATAAAAAAACAGTTATTTTAAAATTGTAATATTTCACAATATTACTGATTACTATATTTTTGATATATTTATTTATTTATTTATCAAATATATACATATTTAAGAAGTCTCTTAGGCTCAATACTGAATATGTGTGTGTGTGTGTATATATATATATATATATATATATATAAGACTTGAGAAAAAAAAAGTCTAATGGTAGTCAGAATGTGTTAGGTAGGTCACATAAAAATATGCCAATGCTGTAAAAACATGCCACACAACATGCAATATCATGTCTCTAAAACATGGACATTTTAGTCAAAAAGATAAAAGAAAATCAACAATGTGTGGAACATACATGTACTACACAAAACAAACAGTGGATAATTAATGCAGCCCTTTCTACCTCACTTTAGTTAGTTTGGCCCTGCTAGCTTTCACAGTTATCAACTTTCCCAGTACGGCAGGATTATATCAAAGACGAGCACTTCTCGAGCCAGCAAACACTGATCTTCCCAAACTGATCCCGAAACAGCATTTCCACAATAAAAACTTTCCCAGCCCCATTAAAACCCATCAGCTGCCTACAGTAATCACCAAAAGGAGCCTTACACATCTCACAATGCTTATCTTATGCAACAAGATCTCCCTCACTCTCACTAGCGCAGTTGTGTTCAAAGACAATGTCTACGATTCGGTGAGTCACAGCAGAAAAGCTAGCTTAATGAGAATAAACAAAGCCACGGCTGAAAAAGGCATATAAATACAGTATTAGATGAAGTTGCATGAGCAGGTGGCATTGTGTGGTAAAAAAAAACAACAACAATGAAGCTGTAGTTTGATAAGACTGTGCCTAGTTGCCACACATCGTCTGGCAGCTTCGAGACCGGTGTGGACGGATGCCCAACTGTCACTTTTCATGCACGCCTCTAGCTTTTACCAACCCAAAGCATATATGCTTGCAAATGAGGGCACCAAGGAAATTTGAGATGGATTGTACGACCCAGACTCGGCATGGGGTTCATGTTTCTCGAGGATTTGGAGGGAAAAGGGGTAGGTCGCTGAAGCTAGACTGTGACAGATGAAGGTCTGTTTAGAAAAGAGGCTCTAACAGTTCCCAGAACATCCATCCTTTAAATTGGAGGAAAGTGTTCATTCATCTCATAGTCTTCTGGGTCACTTTCGGCCTCTTGCCGGGCCCTCCAGGAATAGATTGCACCGCCAGTCAGGAAAAATATCAGTCAGAAAAGCAGATAAACAGACAAGTTAAACTGGTTTTAGTTTTCTCTCAAGACCATTTGGTGTTTATATTGCAGTGCTAATCAATTCTGATCCTTAAACAGCATCACATAATTCTTCAAGTAGTCTATTCACAGCTGGATCGTTCTGAGGCCCTGGTCTGTGGGAGGTCTGGTTTCCCAGTGCGCTTCCAGCAGATGTTGTTCATAGGAAGTGTGTTTTAACAGACTGGCCTGTCACTAAGCCTCCATTTGCTCAGAGCCTTTGACAGAAATTGTGACAGTCTCTTCCAACACAGCATTAGATTATAAATAAGTGAGATCAGCTACAACAAAACTTTAGGGATCGCCAGAGACCATGTTCTGTCAACAGTTTAGTCAACAGGGCATCTTTAGGACTTCAGAAGATTATTTTACATGTTTTTTTTTACATGAAACATGTATAAACATTAAGTATCGTAATTTAAACATCTATTTAACTAAAAATACAATGTGAAAACTAAGCTCCTAATACAATAGCATATAATGAGGATACTATTATTATATATTAGTTATTCTGTAAATAGGATCATAAATATATTACAAAAACAACAACACAAAAAGTCTTGGCCAATTAATACATCGCAATTATCAGGTAGGTTAATTGAATATAGACCAAAAAGTAAACTGAAATACAATCACCAAACCAGTTTGGATTAAAAACATATATTTTACATTCCAATGAACGCAGATGGCCCTACATAGTTTTTCGCTGAGTATCCTGTTTTGCTCTAAAACACATTACAGAAGTGTAATAGATTATCACTGCCATTTCATGTTGAATTTTAGTGTCAGTTTAAAGGCAAAATGGTGATGGTTTATGGAGTCAAACCAGCAACCTTATGACTTTCGTCTTCACTGAGCCTTAACCACTACATCACACCACGCAGTGCAATAAACAACCTATTAAAATACCAGTAAGTCATACCACAATAATCATACCCTCTTGCTGACAACTGGAAAAGCTCATACAGACTCTGAAAATTGGGTTTAAAGGAGTTGCAATATGGGTACAGGAAGCAGGGTTGACTTTGAGGTGGCATGTTTAGTCACGACTGAGGTAAACGTCTGAAAAGAGAAACTTGTAGACATTGAAATATGGCGAGAAAAGATCATTCAAGACACTGAACTGACAGAAAGACAGAAGTACTGATGAGCATATGTAACTGTCAGCATAGCGTTTCTGTTTTACATTTGTCGTTTTACTTGTCAAGTAGCAGTCAAATCCATTTCAGGCAAATTTGTGAAATGTCACTGAGGTTACAGAGTTGTAGCAGTCCTCTGGGAAATTCGACTCCAAAATACCTTGGAAGGCAGACTCATTTATTCATCACTTCAGACGCGCTTTAAAAAGCTCTCGCATCTTCCCTCCCCCCCTCGCTGTCACTGCCGCTATCCGCATCTTCACAGTGGACTGCCTTTTCATGTTCCTGCCATCCTCAGACAGCCAGGACGCTGCGAAAATACTAATAGTTTTGATGGCGAGAGCCAGTTGGAATTCTGTTCCAAGACATTTGTTGACAACAGGATGCTTAAGTTCCTTCCTAAAAATGGTAGTTTGTTGATATTATCTTTTCTGTCACTAGTCAAGGATTGATGGGTCATGAAGATGATCAGATTAAGCTATCAAGCTCATCAAATCATTCTCAGTTCTTCAGAACAGAGAACACTCAATTAGGGCCTGTTTTTAACATGAGTTGAAGGCCTTTGTTTTTCTAGCATCTTTTGCATATTTGAACCTTTTCCAGCAGTGCCTGTATGATTTTGAGATTCATCTTTTCACACTGAGGACAATTGAGGGACTCGTACACAACTATTACAAAAGGTGAAAACATTCACTGATGCTCCAGAAGGAAAGACGATGCGTTAAGAGCGAAGGGGTTGAACACTTTTGAACATGATGTGCAAGTTTTTCTTTTTTAGTTTAAAGATCATATTTTTTAATTTAGTACTGCCAAAAATGCCAGTTATTTAATTTAGTACTTACCAAAAATGATTTTTAATAGTTTTAGTTCACAATAACATCACTGTTTGGAATGACAAAAAGTTGAGTACATGATAACAGAATTTTCATTTTCAGATGAATTATCCCATTAAGGTACTAATATGTAACCTTAAATGGTAGATCAGGTAAAAATACCCCAAAATGTAAAATTCAGTGCAGTATTGGAAAATTGACGTCTTGATATTACAAACCCCTTTGTTGATAGTTATTACATATACATCAAAGAACCAGGCAATACTACCGCCAAAAAGCATGCACATACTTCAAAAATCTGAAATATTACTGAAAGTGCAATTCTGCCAACAGTCACCATCAACTATTCTAATAGCAGTCTAATAGACTTGCAAATGACCGATGTGGAGAACAGAGAAAAAGCAAACCCTAAAACTCTCCGTCACTTAGGGACTGGAATGCCTTTCATGGCCCTTCACAGAATCTGGCATGTGAAGAAGTCTTCCCCGCTCTTCTTATCCATGGCAACCATCTTCAGACCCATGGGCTTTCACTTCCACCGCATTGTTTGGCCTGATGAGAGAAAGTTCCCAAAAGCTTGCGGGCTTGTAGACTACAGTAGCAGTCAGTGAATAAAAAAAAAATAGAGGGACCATGGTGGTCATGCCAATCCTTGTGGTAAAATCCTTCATCCCTGAGGAGTCCATTGTTTTCCAGTCCTGTTACTGCCTCTCTACTTTCTATCGGCAGCCTTTGGGAGCTTCTGACCCTCGGGTTTAGCACCCCAGGCTCCTCTCTTAATGGGCTGAGATCATTATGACAATTAGCTGAACTGGATCAGGACTTGGCCATGGCTGTATGCGTGGAGCTTTGGACAGTTGCTAATTGGGGACTTGGGGAAAGAAAAAACAGTCTGTCATTGACAATGAGCCTTTGAAAGTAAGACCGAGCTGTCAATCAAGAGTCAGACTCCATTCCAGTAGGGCTTTCTGGTGGGAGGTTGAGTACACATTAATGCTATGAAAACCGTTTTGACTGGTCAAGAAGGAGGTGGGCAGGAAGTGTGAGAAATGTGATGATGCAAGTTCTGCATCAAGAAGGTCTTGTGCACAAACAGGAAAACCAAGAGGCTTTCTTTGCCAAAACGAGTCAAGAAGTAATTCCAGCAACACCGTCAGCCTACACAAACTGATTACGTGCATCGTCTCAAACAGGATGGTGGGTTTCTGCTCTTCCTCTGCTGTAGAAATGGTGGTTATTTTTTGATCGCCCCATTAGCTGGTGTTCTTTTTTTTTTGCCAGATAAATACATACATAGATAAATATAAATACACTCCTAAATGCCAAACAAAACACTCTGTTAGAACTAAACAACTTGAAAAGTGATTCAACCCAGAGGGCAACTGGAGCCACTGAAGGTCAGATATAAATAGTCACAGAAGTTGTGGTATGAGCTAATTTATATTCCATAAAAGTGTAAGGGCAAGCGTAGGTACAGGGCACCAACTCTGATACATTTTACCTTTTCTGCTTTCCTTTTTATGACATTCTGAGATCAAGTTCAGCCTAAGCTAGGGTTCATGAAATAATAACCTTGGTGCCTTTCTCTAAATTCAAACCATACACCCTAGATCGCTTCAGTCGGCTACTTATGCTTCCTTTCATCCACATTCTCTACTACTTGTACTGAAATGAATCTGAATTGAATCCAAACAACATCAGAATTTAGATCCTAGGACTTAAAGGCACAATATGTAAGATTTTTTTATTAAAATATCCAAAAACCACTAGAACAGTTTTATATATTTTGCTGACTTGTGTACTTACATTATCCCAAATGTTTAGAAGAATGTTTAAATCCAGAGAAATAAGAAATTTTAACTAGTGACACGGACCATGTCTATAGTGACGTCATAACCCTCGATTTCCGGTTTTGTTTTGTAGAAAATATGGAAACACCAAAGACGCTTTAATATGTTATGCATTTTATTAAACAGGTGACGACCGCACAGAGTAGCATTATAACAGAACTTTCAAACGTATCTAGTATGATAAAACAGCGCTGCTTTACCCCACATACGCACGACCGGAAGCAGCGGAAGCGCTCGACTGTGGCATAATAAAAGCTCCGCTGCTTTACCCCACATACGCACGACCGGAAGTTACCTGAATTCACCCTTCATATACAGATAGATATAGATATACACAAACAGTGGGGGTCAAAGGTCTGGAATGATGTTTAAATATTTTTAATAATACTAATAATTAATTAAATAATGTTTAAAAAATTGTTTTAAATTTGTATTTTAATACATTTTAAAATGTAACTTATTTCTGTGATGGTAAACTGACTGGAGCCATAACTGCAATCTTCAGTGTCACATGATCCATCAGAAATTATTCTTATAAATAATAATAATTTAAATAAATAATTTTTAAAAATGTAATAAATAAATAAACATCTAGAATATGTTACAGCCATAAATCAATCACTGATCCACCTGTCACACTAAGTTTGGTCTCAACATTAAACATTATTCACTCCAAAAATCATATAATACTGCCAATGCAGCAATAGAAAAGTGTCTTACCGACATAGCAATACACCAGTGTCCTCATTCATAAGGTCTACTCACCTTCTTTTATTGACTCGAGAACGAGAACCACTCAAGCAGTGGGCGCGTATGTTCGTTATCCGGCTGCTCTGCTTGTGTTCATCTTCAGTTCTCTCTTCACAGCAGTTCAGTCAGTGTACTGTTTGAGTAAATAAATTACTCCGGGATATTGATTTATTTCGACTCAGAGGGAGTGTCAGCCATGTTAAAAAAGTGAATAACTTAAGTAATTTGTGGATTAATGCTTACTGGAGACGCGAACCGTTTCAAATGATTCAGTCCGATTTGGTGAACTGGTTCAACCGGTTCACTAAGAAGAACCGGTTAAATCGAACGATTCGTTCGCGAACCGGACATCACTATTACGCGCCTCCGCTCCCTGTGACTCAAGGTTGAACTCAAGGTTCGCTGGTAAAAGATCATTTTGCTCTTCGAACTACGTAGTAAACGGCGTGTTCGAGCATGGCAGGGGCCGTGAAGAAGTTTTATGATCTGTCCGCCAAACTTTTGTCTGGGGACCTCCTGAACGTTTCCTCTCTCAAAGGTAAAGTGGTGCTAATTGAAAATGTGGCGTCGCTTTGAGGCACAACAGTCAGGGATTACACTCAGATGAACGAGCTCCACAGCCGCTACGCTGATCAGGGGCTCGTGATTCTGGGCGCTCCCTGCAACCAGTTCGGACATCAGGTGAGACTTCCAACATTCTTCACTTATTTATTTATTTTTTGATTTTTGAGGATAGATTATAACTTATATTAATACATCATATAACTTGTATACATTTTAATTAACTTATATTAATATATAAATCCTATATACAGATATTTATAGTGGTATTTATTTTTTTATGCATTTAAACCGAGGCGGACAGTAGTGAAGTATTTTTACTTTACTCAAGTAAATTTAAAAAGTATCTGTACTTTATCAGAGTGTTTTTATTTGGAAAACTTTACTTCACTACATTCCAAAGCATAATGTTGTACTTTTTACTGCACTACATTTCATAAATAAAAGTTGGTGTTTATTTTACCTTTAATACTTAAGAACATTAAAAATTTTGTACTTTCTTGTACTCCAGTAAATCTTTGAATTACTTGAGTAAAAGAAAGAAAGTAATAGATTTCTAATGTAATTAAGTATTAAATGATATTTAATATGAAACGTAGTGCAGTAAAAAGTACAATATTATGCTTTGGAATGTTGTGAAGTAAAGTTTTCTAAAGAAAAACACTCTGGTAAAGTACAGACACTTGAAAAGTACTTTTACAGCGGAGTAAAAATACTTCACTACTGTCCGCCTCTGCATTTAAATACTTTATGTATTTTTAAAATCCTTCAGATTTTAAGGATACATTATATATAATTATTAAAGATCCTATAGACAGATATACAGATTTTAATATCATTAAAAAATATTCTATTTATATATATCTAAATATTATATATAAACATATTATTATTGTTACACACTGCATATAGTTAAATATAAAGCTGTTTAAAAATATTAATTAATATTTGTAGTATCTGTTAAAAATAAATTTTTATATTGTCACTGTTGTTGTTTTTAATACATTAAAGCTTTTTATATATTTATAATAATACAAATATATTTAAATTTTCACCGGTTTGCATTGTAGAAGTAATTGAAATATTTCACAATCTTGTATTGCTATCAGCAAAGCTTTGTTCATTTTGATAGCGACGATGACAATGGACAACACCTGCATTGTTAACTGATTCTATGTTCACATGCCGTTATCTGCTTTATTGCATATTATGCAATTTTGGTTGCTTAACAGGAGAACTGCAAGAATGATGAAATTCTTCAGTCTCTGAAGTCCGTCCGTCCCGGAAATGGCTTCGAGCCAAAATTCCAACTTCTGGAGAAGCTGGAAGTGAACGGTGAGAACGCCCACCCTCTGTTTGTGTTCCTCAAAGAGAAGCTGCCTCAGCCCAGTGACGACTCCGTGTCCTTGAT
This sequence comes from Sinocyclocheilus rhinocerous, assembly GCF_001515625.1. NCBI lineage: Eukaryota > Metazoa > Chordata > Actinopteri > Cypriniformes > Cyprinidae > Sinocyclocheilus > Sinocyclocheilus rhinocerous. The sequence goes on from NW_015655406.1 coordinate 164,349, forward strand.
GGGTGATCCCAAATTCATCATCTGGAGTCCGGTGAGCAGGAATGACATCTCCTGGAACTTTGAGAAGTTCCTCATCGGCCCGGACGGGGAACCGTTCAAGAGATACAGCAGAAGGTTCCTCACCATCGACATTGAAGCAGATATCAAAGAGCTTCTGAAGAGGGCGAAATAGACCTGGCAAACTCCTCATGTTGTGGCCACGCAAGATTGACCGTCCATTTCATATCACTTATATATTGTTGTTTGATATAGGCCGACTGTGCAGACAGGATTAAAGTGCGACTGTTTTTTAAACTGCTTACTTAATGAAGATGCTTTCTAAAACCTTTCTGAGGGAAGCTTCTGATGTAACTGTAAATGCTTATTATAATAGTTGTAATTCATTCATGAACTGCACAGCTTAGGTTTTATCTTTCAACTGTTAACTGAAAAATAAACTGTTCAAAAAACATTTCTGTTCCTTATTTCACAGATTATGACACTGAGAAAAAAAAAACAGAAGCAGTGCATATGACCTTACATTTTCACTTCCACTTTTTTTAATAAGTCACATACAAAATAATATTTCCCCTTGGCATGGTTTTAAACAGATCAGTACTGCGGGTTTTATAATGCACAGTAAAATTAAAATGAGTTTTAATGATCAGAAGTATCGTCATATCATGCTTATGTGGAATCTTGTCATTTACCTAAACAGAGTGATACAGAATTTTCACTTAGTATTATTTTGAATATATAATTAAAACTTCTAGATCAACAGTAATATTTCTACCATTTCTAAACAATGTATTTACTAAACGGGGCCATGACCCATGCGTATTTTAAAGAAATAAAAAGTCAGAAAGTGGAACTGAAAGGAATAATACGGTATATTTTGTCTTAAAGGGGTCATATGATGCTTTTTTAAAGATCATTATTTTGTGTATTTGGTGTAACAGAATATCTCTTTGGTTTTGAGACTTTAGTCTTTGCAACTTCAGGGATCTTATCTATGCACAATCAGCTTGTAACACTCCAAAGAGAAAGGAAAACTTGAAATCGCATCATATGACCCCTTTAAATACAATCTAGATTCAAACTAACAACCAGCAGGAAAGTCAGATGGTATAGTATCCACCAATCGCATAACATCAGAGAGAAAAATCACACATTAGGCACACATTTTTTTTGTCTTTGCGTAGGATGTTGCTTAGTAGTTCACCATATAAACAGAGGCTATTCACCTGATGTGTGAATGTTTTCTGATATCTTTATGTGATTGGTGGATATTATACCATCTGACTTCCCTATTGGTTAATTGTCATTTTGAATCTTTTCTCTGTATTTAAACAAGTTTCTTGTATTTGCAATTTTTCAGGCCTGTGCTTGAGTATATAGATATTATAACAAAAATTAAACAAAGAATTAAAATAGTATAGATCAATAGTAATATTTCTACTATTCTTCACAAAAACAATATTTTACCAACAATGCTCATGAAAAATTAGTATTTTATTTAGTTCTAGTCAGACAATGTTATGTTTGTTGTTTTGTAATTTATGCAGACATACTCTTGAATGGAGTTGTTATTAATCAGTTTTATTGATATTGATTCCTAGTGCAGAAATAAGTTAAACAAGGTGTAATTGAGAATGACATGCATATTGTATGTCAATGAACTCAATACTATACAAAAAATACATTATGAAATGCATAAACCTTTCCAAGTACAGGAAAAAATTTAAAGCACATATTTTCTTTTGAAAATGACCCAATTTCCTCCAAACTGAAAAGAAGTAGGCCTATAGCATATAAATCGTTGAGGGCACACAAACTATGGTGATAACTGTAAGTCCAGCTGCAAAGAACTGACATCACAGTCAGCAGTGAAGTCACTGTCCCGCTCAATCTCAAGAATCATGTCTAGCAAGAAGGAATATTCTTCCTTACTATCGTGAACCCAGCTGCCTGTACTTCCCTCTTCCACATCGCTATTTGAATTTTCTGTGTTTTCTCCTTGGTCTGGGTTTTTACTCAGCAAGGATCTACTGTAGATGCGATTCAGCTCATTTTCAAACTCCAGCTTTGCCACAAGATCCTCCAAGGTCTGTGTATCTGAAAATAGAGAAGGAAGTTAGTTTAAAACTGGCAAGTGTCACACCATGATTCTGATGATGATAAAACTGGCCGAGGAGCCCACATAGATCTTGCCGTTTTGAAGGACGCGTGCAGCACTGAAAGTCTTCATTCCTATTTATAGAAAATGGCCTCATTATTAGTAACAGGCATGATAATTAGGATAACTGCAGCACATTTATCACTGATAAAAACAGTGTACACACACCTAAAACTCATGCGATCTGGCCTCTCTGTGCAGTGGTCAAATACATAGTTGTCATCCTGTGATGTTCTTATCAGGCTGCAGTTATGAAAAGAAGAGACACTGTTTGGAAATGATGATGGTAATCTAGGAACCTCCTCTGCTGCCTTATCCAAAGCTGCTGCAAGGCTTCGTCTACAGTTTCTAAATTTGGTTGACATCACTCTATTGATTTAAAACAATTAAGCACAATATGTTACACAATAGAAACATAGTTTACAGAAATGCAGCTTGTTTAATGAAAACTACACTAATGCCAAACAGTACTCTACTGTACAGTACAGGTCAAAAGGCCAAAATACTAGTACCATAATATTAATATGTTTTTGAACATGGTACCATGGTAGGCTATCCACCATATTTTGCAACGCATACTGTAAGTAAGCTATTTTCTGTGATGAATGTGTGAGACTTCCAACTGATAAGCTGCTATACATAGCCTAACTAAAAGAATAAAGTGCAGTTAATGGTAAAACTATTTGCGCTACAATCCAATGTGTTTATAACCACGACAATACATTAAAGTAATATGATAAGAAACAGCAGTTTGCACTATGAAGCGGCACAACAATTTGTTTTGTAACACTAAAATCATCGGACCCAGATGATGACCCATCTTACGTATAAAAGGTAGATATGAAAATAAGTCAGAACTGTTCTGAACAGGTGATAATAATAGCCTAATTGAAATGCTATGAACGGTCACACATTTGTAGCTAGCCTACACAGTCAGAAACTGAACACGAGTCGAAAATGTTAATATAGATAAATCATTATACTTTGACTGAAGGCGGATCCGTTATGAATATCCAGATCTGTTATGGTCGCGCGCGGGGAGTTTAATGTCTGTTAATAACGTGCACCAGAATGTTATTATTTTTCTGTTTGTGTATTTTTTTTTCCGTTTAAACGTTCGTACGCGATGGCTGCATTCTAAAGTAGGCTAGAATATCAGTCATTAATACAAAGGTCAAGAGATAGAAAATTAAAATATAATGGAACATTTTTGTCCATTTTATATGATTATTATTATTTTACATTGAAGCAATTGTTTATAGCAAGATTCAAGTGCAACGATTCGCATATTTGTGTTTAATTTCATATTATCCCTCCGTAGAACTCGGTAGAATGAGGATCCAGAATGAAGTGTGTGTGTTTGTCCATCAGGGGGCGCTGCTGCTGCTCTTTCCTCTCACACAACACTCGGCGGCTAATGCTAACTAGCTCATGATGGCCGGACAGGAGGATCCAGTGCAAAGGGAAATTCACCAAGACTGGGCGAACCGTGAATATATCGAAGTGATCACCAGCAGCATTAAGAAGATAGCCGATTTCCTCAATTCCTTCGGTAAGATGGAGAAGCTCCGACTTGTCGTTTATTTTTACATAATTTATTACGCAATTTCTTCACACTAGCATGCTAATCGAGAGCAGTGGGTCATTCGACTGCATAATTTGCGGAAAAGTATGTGGGTTACATCAGGTGTTTAGGTTTTTGTTGTTTAGAACCAAATAATATCATAATAAATGAGTATATTTGTTGAAGACGTAATGTGTAATGACCAGGAAAAACATGCAGGCGTTGGGTTGGTCTGGTCTTGTCGTTCATGATTCAGATTTGCACTTTTTTGACAATAAATATGTTAATATGATTATTTAATTGCTTGCTATACTGAAATAAACGTATTTCAATAGCTATATACGCATTTAATATCTTTGCGTATAGTCAAAGAGCCAAACAGGGTGAACTAATGTAAATACTAATGCAGTCTGTTTTGATAAACCAGCCCCAATTTCAGTGCTAGTACAGCATACTGTAATGTCTATAATTGAACAAAAAGGTCACTTATTTATAACAAATATTTTTTATACAATTTATCATTATAATAGGCCGAATTATTATTGATAGTGATATTTATAATTATATAGATCGTTAATATTATAATATTTATATTATTAATAATTGTATGAATAACTTATTTTTGCCATTTTAATTATTTATTCATGCATGCATGCTTATTATTGGCCATTTTGAAATATTTTTAAGATTATTGCAAGATAATTTTGTTTCACAGGAAATGATGGCCTTTCTCGTATGTGTCCTAATACAGAAATGTTTCTGATTTTTCAGATATGTCCTGCAGGTCCCGTTTAGCCACTTTGAATGAGAAGCTTACTGCTTTGGAGAGGAGGATTGAGTACATTGAAGCCAGAGTATGTTTTAAGCCAATAACAAGTGTTTGCAGGACCTTCTTGTTCTAAATTGTTTGAAATAAACGCCTGATTTGTTTTCTGTCTGGTCTCTTAAGGTCACAAAAGGGGAAACCTTGACTTAGACATCGTCCCGGGACGACACCAGAGTCAAGATGATGGCTACAAACACTCACCTCCTGTCTTTTTGATTTACTTTAATTATTCAAACACATTTGTATTGGTTGGCTGTTGTAGATCAGTTCATTTCTGTATGGGACCATTGTGATGATGTCTATGCTATAAACAGATATGTGTTTTCCTCATTTCATGCCTGATTATGGCTGAGGTTATACTGTATCTGGTCCTTTTATTTTTTTTATTTTTTTGATGTGTCAGGCAACCTGTTACTGTCTCTGTGGTGCTTGTTCATGCAAACAGCCCAATGTTGCTTGGTTGTGACCTGCTTTTAAATAACTGTTGAACTTTGACACTCCATGCAATATATTAACGGTCATGCAAATATAGACAGAAATTACCATGGGTAAACAGACATTATGCCTTGTTTTGTTTTTAATTAATAGCTAATAATTTTTTGAGTTTTGATTTGCCCTCCTATGTTTTACTGGTCTATTCTTTTGTTAAATTACAGAAGTTTGTGTTTGAAATACATTTCTGCCTGCTGTACATTTATCATGCAACAAACATCTACACAGAGAAATGCCAGTTAGAGGTGGGAGTGAATGGAAAGCACTAAAGTGCCAATCAGACTGTTTTAAAAGTGTTTATTGCTTTTTCTCCAGTTACACAATTTTATGTCTTAGTGTCCGTTATTAAGATGTTTTTGTGGTTAAACATTAAATAAAAAACTCTTAAATGGTAATGGTTGTGCTTATATTAATTGGTTAAATGTATTAAATATATCTTAATGTTTAATATACGTTTAATGTTATGTATAGAGAACATAGAATTATAGGAAATGGACTAATGATATACGTTTAGCCAATGGAAATGGCATAATGGGCCTATCTCAAGTTGTTTTAGTTGGTTATGTTTTTTATTGCCTTGACTTTGAAAGATTTTACAAAACTGCAACTCGTTTTCATACATAAATGAATTCATATAAACATTTTCTTACAAGAAGTAATTTTGCGAAGACTGTTTTAAAAGTGTTTATTGCTTTTTCTCCAGTTACACAATTTTATGTCTTAAGTGTCTGTTATTAAGATGTTTTTGTGGTTAAACATTAAATAAAAAACTCTTAAATGGTAATGGTTGTGCTTATATTAATTAGTTAAATGTATTAAATATATCTTAATGTTTAATATAGGTTTAATATACGTTTAATGTTATGTATAGAGAACATAGAATTATAGGAAATGGACTAATGATATACGTTTAGCCAATGGAAATGGCATAATGGGCCTATCTCAAGTTGTTTTAGTTGGTTATGTTTTTTATTGCCTTGACTTTGAAAGATTTTACAAAACTGCAACTCGTTTTCATACATAAATGAATTAATATAAACATTTTCTTACAAGAAGTAATTTTGCGAACATTTCTGTATGAAGTAACCTATAACAAATATTAAAATAAAATCTGTTTTAATCCTACATATACCAGTTGCTGAAAGCAGAATAAAACTTTTTGAAGTATGGGTTACAACTATATTCAGTAGCATCTCACTTTATTATAACATAACAATTCTATCTGTCAGACTTAGCATTCTGCGTTTGTGCTTATACATAAACTTTTTCACATTATAACTCCACAATTTTTCATAAAACATCTGCATGTCAAACAACGTCATGATTTACATAACCAATAGCATCCTATAAACGTCTTCAAGGAAGATAATATGCGTTCTTCAGTCTCTAAAGGTGAACAGAACGCCGGACTTTTATTTTGCTTCAACGTCGAGTTTTTTTACTTTCCGCTTCCGTTTGCGTTTATTACATGGATGCATCGATATTCTAAACAAGCCACGAGTTAATAATGTTCTCTTTCACATCTGAATCAGACAGAAAGTTACAAAGAAGACATGATGATACGATCATACAGCCAGGATCTGAGTGGCGGACTCGAGAATGTTCCTGTTTTGATTGCGAACAGTGTTCCCAAAGAGGCTTTTTCCAACTTTCAGGTAATTACATAATATTTCACGCGCCTTACATTAAAGTCTTTATAGATATGTTGGCATTTTCATCATTTTGCAGTCTAATAGTGTTTTCAAACAGCACTCAAGTTTATTTGAATGACGATATTGATATTTACATGGCATAAACACCCTCACCACCACTAGATGGCAGCACTTTCATATACTTTCCCACTGATTTACAGTTTACAGTATGTCTTAATCTGACTGAAATCCTTTAGTATGTGCTAGAAAGTGTACAAGGACCAGGCTGTGACATTGATCCTAGTGCGGTGACCCTCCCTGGCTGCTCATGTCGTGTCCAGTCCTGCCTGCCCGACAGCTGCCCCTGCTTGAGGTTTGGCCAGACGTATGACAGCAAGGGACATCTGAACCAACAGCAAGAGGACGGCGGCTTCAGCAGGCCTGTATTCGAGTGCAATGCCTTATGCGCCTGCAGCGAGTCCTGCCAGAACCGTGTCGTTCAAAAGGGGGTCGAGGTTCGTCTGGGTGTTTTCAGCACCAAGGACAGGGGTTTGGGGGTGGAGGCTCTCGAGCGCCTCCCTTGTGGCCGTTTCGTATGCGAGTACGCCGGGGAAATAATCGGGTCTCATGAGGCCCGCCGCCGCCAGCTCTCACAGACTCCCCTAGATATGAACTACATCATTGCTTTGCAGGAGCACAGCGGAGGGGACAGGGTCACCCAGACGTTCGTGGACCCCGTGACCATAGGCAATGTGGGAAGGTTCATCAACCACTCCTGCAAGCCTAACCTGGTCATGGTGCCCATTCGAGTGCACTCACTGCTGCCCAGACTCGCTCTGTTCGCAAATCGTGATATAGAAAGGTACGAAGAACTGACTTTTGACTATGCAGGTGGGCAAAACAGCAACACAGACACACGGAAATGGGATAAAGCACCAACCGGGACACTCACAGGGGCTGATGTTGATAAAATACCACTGAAAAAAGTCTGTCACTGTGGGGCTTCAAACTGCACAGGATTTTTACCATTAGATATGTCAGTTCTCCATTAAATAACGTTTTTTTATGTGTCCTAATGAGTTGGCATTAGAAATGTTTTGTTATTGTATTATAAACCTCCTGCAGAAATACCTATTTAATATTATTACTTTTTGTGAAAGTGTTATGAAGCGTAATCAATATGCATGAGAAAAAGGCATGAAATATATATATATATATATGTTTTTTACAGCATGTTTGGGTGTAGCAATAAATCATTTATGCAATTATTTAGCAATAAATCATTTATGACAAATACTTTGACACTTTATAATAAGGTTCAGTTAGTTTACCTTAGTTTAAAACACTAAGGTAGTCAAAAATGAAAAATATTTTTACAGCATTTATTAATCTAGGTTCATCTTAATTATATATTTTAACATTTTAACGATTTATAAATTAACATTTATTTAAGATTATTACGAACAATAATGTTTATTAACATTAACCTAGATTAATAAATGCTGTAAAAATAGCTGTTCATTGTTAGTTAGTAGTTATTGTTCATTAAAACTGAAACTACAAAAATCATTTTTGGAAATTGAAATAAATCTGAGATTAAATAAAATATACATATTAGAAAAAATATTTAAAAACGGTAAATAGAAATATTTAAAAACAAACAAAAACTACTTAAAATTTAAAATGAAAACTTAAAATATAAAATTATATACTATATATTATAATGTTATAATAGAAGACAGTGAACATAAATAGGCATCTATGTAAACTGTCAGTTGTTTGTTGTTTTCTGTTTACTTATTTTTCCAAATGATCAAACATGATTGACATAATATTTGAGAATCCCGTGTAGGTTTGACAATGATGAACCTTATTTATTAGCAGACTGAGGGCACCTCAAAACTAGAGTCCAACTGCTACAGTGTTCACAAGTTGATAAATTGATCATTATTGTAAAGTGTTGAACTTTATCAGTTCGTCCAAAATGTACAGCAGCAGCATCTTGTTTGTTTGTTTTGAGCAGTCTGGGTTTCTCACTGTATCCTAGTGGGTAATGAGCAATTAAAAAGGGCCAATGGGTGTTTAAAAATAGTAACAGCTTTTAGTCTCCTGTCGCACACGGGTGGGAGTGACCCATTTCACTCTGACGCCACCCTTAAATCTGCCCCCTCTCCTCTCCATCTGCCCCATTTCCACCCCAGCCCCACTTTCGTCTCCACCGCAATATTAATATCCACATCTGGGTTAATTAGCACCGAGACCAGAAACCAGAGCAAAGCACGAGGCATGCTGGGTAGAAGCAGATAGATTCCATCTTTATCAGTGACATTTTACACATCAAGCTTGGTTACATCGCCTTTGAATTTTGGACTGAACTTCCTATTTCTTATGGAAAACTCAAGTCAATAGACATTTTGAGTGCTGTTTTATTTTAATTTTTTAATGAATACATTGTTATTTATAATACTAAATAATTGTATTATTATCATAAATTAATATATTTTTAAAAATATAATAATTTATTATGACATTTAGGATATCATACACTGACATAGGGATGGAAATTTCATATTAATAACAGAAATAAATATTCTAAAAGTATTGATAAATAATAATTTACAAAAATATTAAAATAATTAGCAAACAATATTAATATAATATATTTATTATATAATATTAAATAATATTTTGCATATATATATATATATATATATATATATATTATAAATTATTATATAAATTATTATAATATTTATGAGCCTGATTCTGACATATGATGACCTAAACGTGCAAAATGTTTTCTCAATTTAAAGCAGTGTTCAAGAGTGTGGGGACTCAAATATTAAACCCATACTGATCAAGTACTTTTCTGAAAATCAAATATTGAAGTGGACACACCCTCTTCAGTGTGTCTGATGGTTCTAGTCATTGTGTAGTGATTGTTTTTCCTTGCACTTCGATCGGCTGAGAATGTGAGGATTGTGGCAAACTCTCTGAATCCTGTTTTTGTCTCATGAGTCATTGGGTTTGGTGAGTGAGCACATTCCCGGGTCTCTATGGTAACGGGATGTGTGATATCGACTGGACGGCGCGTGTAGGCTGGAGTGTTTAGCAACGATTGTTGAAGAGTGAAATCAGTAATTCTCTGCTCAGTTAGAAAGTGTCCGCTGTGCCTCTTGAGGTGTGTACTTAGGGTCTGACTAACAAAGGAGGGCATGTCAAGTTCTCATTGGTGTCTTTTCATGGTGAGGCACATTTTCTCCTTAGATAGAGAGAAATTGAGTGGCACTGATGGCTGCACCGTTGAGAGGGACACCGGGGTTGGGGGAATCAAATAACTAAAGAAAGTTTTTATTATCGTTATTATTATTTTGGATTATGTATTGGATTATATTTTGATTATTCTCATTTAATATTATATTACATAACATATTTTTACATATTCATATTTATAATTTATAAGTAAAGATTCAGATGTGAAATAATTTAATAACATTAACAACCATTATTATTTGTCATTTGATAATTAATCAATTATCATGAAGCAATACTCCTGTTTAAAAATACAATAATTATTTTTGATAAAAAAATATCTTTATTAAAGTTTAAATATTTAAATAAACAATATTTGAGAAAATGACAGAAAAGGCTAATAGCCAAATAATTCAGTTTTTATTATTATCATTATTGTTTGCTTAATATTATTTTGTATGATATATTTTTATATATTTTCATTATTATTATTATTGATAAGATTTTCAATATTTTAATAATTTAATAACATTAACAACAGTTATTATATGTCATTTGATTCATAGTAATCAATGAGCAATACTGCTAAACTTGTGATCCCAAAAAAGATGCATTTCTATTTGTTGACTGGCCTTTTTTTCTCTGGCTTGAGATCCTCAGGAGAAAGTAGGGCAGTGTTTTATTAAACAAGTGTGTCCCTCAAGACTCGGTTCATGTCCGCGCTGCTGGTGTTCAGTGCAGCCTAACCCTAACCGTGTTGCCTTATATTTTTATATAGAGCATTTCAAATATTCCAGTGGCCCAGATAAAGATGTGACTTTATATTTATATATAGTAACATCAACTGCTGTGATGTATGAGTATACACTACATACATAACATGAACATCATAGAGACATCCTGCTGGAAACTCCGTGGGATTTAAAATGTAAAATATGACTATTATACTGTGTGCATCCTCCACATGGTGAACCATAAAAGAGTTTTAAAACGATTGCCTAAGTGTGACTATAAGCTCTTTATAGTTTTATTAAAAGTCATCCCTTCATTATTAACAATTTTATTCCCATTTTACGTGCATCATATGCTTGTAGAGTGACAAAATGGGTTTGATATCCTGAGGTAAGATGCATGAATGAAACACCGTAAGCCTCTAATCATCAAGTGCTCATATTTTTGTGTTGAAAGCAAACCAATCTCTGCTTTCTTTGCTTTCCCTCACCTGTTTATCATTCTCTAATTCTTCGTTTGCAGAAACACACTGAGCCTAGTTTCCTCTCATCTGTGACGCCTGTCCTCCACGCTGCCATTAGTGACAGTCAAATTGCAATAGTGGCTTAATGAAGTGGCTCGGCTTTCAAAGCTCAAACCCCCTAATCGGCCCTTATTACTCAACACAGACCGCCGGAGGTCCTGTCACCCGGAATGGAGAAAGAAAGTGACGTTAAAACTCAGCTGTTTGTATTGTGTAAGAGCTCACAGCACAAGATTACAGGCCTGTTTCGATGAGGGGAAATTGAGCGAATACATTAATAGTGATGAGAAAACATGCCTTTTTTATTTCAAAAGGCTTCCACTGGATCTCTCTCTCTCTCTCTCTCTCTGAAGAGTCTGTCTGCGCTGCATCCTCAGATGTCATATCTCAGATGAGTACAAATGATTCATTTCCATAGTTACCACATACTAGAGCGTGCAGAATATAGATTATGATAAGGCGATGTGCATCTCTTGGACCGTATTGTTTGTCAAGCATATGCTTATTCTTTTTTTAGCTTGTGAAGTGATAAACGGTGTATTTATTATTGGTTGCAAGTGAATATACTTGTGTAAATTGTATGATTCTAAACAGAGTGCCACACAAAATAATGTTAGCTTATCAATGACAATTCAGGCTTACAGAAGAATAAGCCACAAGACCCAGTTAGAGTAAAGCTTTAGCTCGTTTAATAAGACTATTTCCTTTGGGAAAACCAGAGCCATTATCACCATATAATTGTCTTTTATTTTTAGTGATGAAGAACTTTGTCCTGAAGGGTGGAACAGAACATATAATCATTTGCATCTGTCATCGATGTGGTTGTGTAATGTCATTACTGTATATGTGTTGTGATATGGTGGTGGGTTCAACACGTCTGGCTGAAATTATAATCAGATTAGAGGTGGTTCATATTACATCATAGAACACAAATTGAAGTCTTTTTATCATTGGTTTCAGTTGGATGTGAGGCATGACATAGCCTGTTCAGAAACTAACCACATCACAATCTGCCTACTGTTTTACACATACACTACTGTTTAACAGTATGGGGTTAAGTGTAATATAATGAAAATATGTGGTCTTGACTGAGACAGATTCAAAATCAGAATCAAAACTGACCCTTCATCTTTTTGTGAATTCACAGTGCACAGTGAATTCATTGTGCACATTATCCTAAATATAAAAAGTGGTTTTGTCTACTTCTCACCATCCAATCATTTCCCAATGGAAAATAATCACACCTACATTTTTCCTCATTGAACTTGTCTTGTGTCATTTGAAAGTGCATAACATTTTGGGAGTGAACTGGGTTGCGAATGCTATTTCATGTTGATTCAGACCAAGAAACCTTATAATGAGATCCAGACAAGGGCCACATTTACGTAGTTACAAGAGGACTCTAGATTAAGACCACAACAGGCTTTGCGCCATGTTTGCAAAATCATATTTAAACTGTACAGATTTACATTGTACAATAATCTGATTTTCTCATTATTCATGTAGTGTATGAGAGGGTCAGTGTATCAGCAGGGTCGGTTTAAAAGGCGGCCTCAATATCTGTCATCCTCTGTGTAGCTCTTTATCAAGCATGACAAACAATGGCCGTTTCCTCCTCAATGGTTGGTTAGTTTTTGTTTTTTCCTTGCAGCCAGCACTCAATTTACAGACCCCAAAAGGGTCTAGGCTGTTCCTCTGTGTTTTAGATCACTCTTTACAGACTTTTCTGTTGACACGCATAACAAAATAGATCCTCTGCAGTGAATGGGTGCCGTCAGAAAGAATGAGAGTCCTAACATCTGATTAAAAACATCACAATAATCCACAAGTAATCCACACGAATCGAAAAGCTGTGTGTTTGTAAGATAAAATCCGTCATAAGACATTTTAACTTGAAACCGTTGCTTCTGTCTTGTCTGAATCAGGAGAGAAATATGCACAAATCAATCATCGTTTACAAGCGAAAACTATCCAAAACTGTAATAACTGTTGCTTTAAACACATCATTTATTATTTCTCCAATTCTATTTGTGGTTCTAAACACTAACAACTGTTCTAGAATGAGATTTGTCACATCTTATAGTCTACAGTGTTTCTCCACAGATAATTGTTGTTTTTGTGGGTTAGCTGTTGCATCCATCAGCAGATCAAAAGGACGGGCCGTATGGTTTGAGCAGCTGTAGCTGCAGATATTTCCATCTCAAAGGCTCACTCGATGCTCTCTTCCACTCCACACAAACGCACACAGGTGGAGAATAAGGTGAGAGCACAACGCAAGATGCACAACTTAGTATGATAATAGTGACTTGAGCCCCATTGCCCCTCTTACTCATCCTGCTGTTCAGAATACAGCACATCATGAATGACAAGCACAAAGAGCCTCTATTGTGTCTGTCTGTGTGTTGTCGGGCATAGACATCATTCTCAGGGTGTGAGCGCACACTAGGTTGCTAGGTGATTTACCTTTCTGTGAGTGATAGCTGTGCTGGGGAAGCAGGAAGGCAATTTTTGGGATGCTGCTGTGGTAGAAAATGCTGTGTAACTGGCCATAACTGTTAAAAATCAGATCATATACTATTGTTCAAAGCTTTGTGATCGTTAAGATTTTTAAAATGAGTCTCTCATGCTCACCAAGGCTTCATTTATGTCATTAAAAGTACAGTAAAAGCAGCAATATTGTGAAATTTTTAAGTTCAAAATATCTGTTTTCTATTTGAATACATTTTTCAAATGTAATTTATTCATTTTATGCATTCATATATGAATGAAATATAAATCTTTAATATTATAAATGGCTTTACTGTCACTTTTGATCAATTTAATGCTTCCTAATTTTACTTTTCCCCAATATATATATATATTTTTTTATATCAATGAATCGCATTTACTGCTGCTAAAAGCATTGTGCAAGAGAAAGCATTTGTATCTAAATTACAGCAGCACATAATACTTCACAAGCAAGGTGAGATTATATCTTGGTATAAATTGAATAAAAAATGTTCTGTCACAGCAGCACACAGGATTGTGGGATATTACAGACATTGATGGATACATCCATGCTGCCTTTAAAAATAGACCATATGAAGGCATCTTTGTGACATGATGTGATACCCTGATGTGTTCTATATAGAAAAAGCAGCATTTTTCAGGTATTAGATACAGCCTTGTGGTCTAATGAGTATTGATACTAACAAGTATTGATAACTAACAACTCAACCTCTTTAATGGACACATCAGTATTAATATGACCCATTAAAAAATATTTCAATACAGTTAAAACCCACTGCAATGATCATCTCATCTAGCAACCTGTTATAAAGTGCATTCACATGTGAGTTTGGTGTGTTTCATAAACAACCCAGAGCATATTTAAAAAAAAGTTCGGTAACACTTTATTTCGATAGTCCACTTTAGACATTCTATTAACAGTAATAACTTTGCAACTACATGTCAACTAGCAGTTAGTAGAGTATTACTAGACTGTCTGCTTAATATCTTCTAACACTTTCTTTGTCAACATTCTACTAACCCTAAACCTACCCTAACAGTCTACTCTGAGAGTTAGTAGACATGTAGATGCAAATTAATGAGTCCATTACCCATCATCTCTCACTCCTGATGCGCGTTCAGTTAGGGGGTGGAGCTTCAGGGCTCATGTGGAGGTGGCGAGAAAGCGGACAAGTGCGGACAAAATCCAACTGGCAACTGGACGCCGCGATTTTCAATTGGGGGACTTTCGCATATCATGGAATTATACGAGGAATCCCGGCCGGAGCAGTTGTGCCGCTGACCACATCGCCAGTGTTTTATTCCCGACACGGTCTCCTTCTGAAGAAGGTAAAGTTCGGCTGAAGTCTTGCTGCGTAAGGAGACCTCAGCGTCAGGCAGTGGATAACGTTATGTGTCCGAAGCGTCCATCAGTGAGAGCAGAACGGAAGTTTGACAGCGTGTTACAGTGTATCAATGAAGGCGTTCGGTGCACTGATTGATGTTGTCGCGGTAGCAATGTAACAATTTTAGAATGTTTCCACGTAACAGTGTCAAGTGCTGCTGGAGGAGGCAGGTGGACCGCAGACATCCTCGAGATAGTGGATACAGTCTTTTAAAATATATTATTCTGCCGTCGTGTTCACAGTATTAGTGTTTATAGTGTCTTTCTGGATTGAAGCGGTTCGTTTAGTAAAAACTGCACTGCTAGGTTCGAGGCTGTTTATGATCATCACCTGTCGAAGTAAGGTTTTCTGTTTGATCTCAGTGTCAAGATTGATGTCTCAGCTGTAGCCTATATGTCTGTGTAAAACTATTTTTCCATACATAGAAACTATAGTTTGAATAATCAGACAAGTCCCGCCTCCACATTTAAATAACCACACGGTAAAAAGAAGCGATTCGAGTCAGTGTTTCAGGGACAGCCCACATACATCTGTCATTCCAGCTACACATACACTGTTTGCTTTTACAGGCCACATACGGTGTAACTTTTTAATGTGGAAGTTTTAAAAGATTTTCAAGATTCCCAAATACCATGCTTTACAGTTGACAGGAAAACGACATCTCCTCAAGGACTATGTAAGGCAGAAACAGCTGGAGCAAATCGATTTGGCCAGTTGCACTGCGTTTCGCCTTCCTTGTTTTTAGAGCAAGAATTCTTGTATAAACTTGAGAATGGGTTAGTTTTGATTAGCTGTCCATCATACAATTATTCAGCATGTTTACTAGGCCATTATAAATATGTGGTATTTGAAAATATGTATATATTTAGACTTATAGCGAGTTTATGGTTGAGATGTTTGTCAGTTTGAAAAATATGGAGAATTGTTTTAAGGTGTTCCTGTGATTTGCAGCTCATTTAGCCAATTATTGTCATAGTAGGCATGTAATTCATTATTATTGTTCCTGCACAGATGTCATTGCAGACTCAAGAGTACCTATCAACTTTATTTCAGTCACTAACTAAGGGATAATGTACAATCAGGCAGTCATTATCACAAAACACACTCCAACAGGGGTTTTATAGCTTATTTTATCTTATCAAGTAAAATAAATAAATAAATGAATATGAAATATTGTTCAGATTATTATTTTGTTCCTTGTAGAGATGCAGAAGAACCAAACATGAATTCAGAAACATTTGACCGCTTAATGTCATGACTGACCAATCAGAATTTCAGAAAGCTGTGTGATAAAATAAAGTAAACATGTACATTATTCACTTGGGTAATATTTGAATTTCAGACAGAGCATGAGTGCATGATGTGGCTTATCAATGGAGATTTCACAGGTAGAGCATGTTTACTGTTCAAATAATAATTAGTCTTTAGTCTTTGTAATCAGACAAAGAAAACAAAGTTCCGTTCTTTTGCCAATAGTGCATAAACTGTCAGTTAAGATAAAGGCAGATATTATTTCAACACTGTCAACACTGTATTTGTTTGTATTACTCTGATATATAGGCCTATATTGAGCATCTGTGCAGCCTGCCCTGTTCCTTATTGATGTTCTCTGGTCTTGTCTGTCATTGATTGAACTGTAGGCTTCATCTCCAGCTGAATGTAGCATTGACTATTTGGCATTGGATTTAGCATTGGATTAGTTGCAAATGAATACATAAAGGATCTGAGTGCATATTTGTTCATTTGATCTATTGCTTGTGCTAAACGATCTATTAGCCTAAACATAAAGTGATACATATTGCTAATATTTTCAATGCCCCCGCAAAATCTCCACTTAAATGAGAACAAAACGGATGTTGTTGTTTTTGGCCCTCTTAGCTCTTTGCTAGATATCGGATCGATTTCAAGGCCCTATTAATAATTTTTTTAATTTTAAATGGTCTCGTGCCCTCTTATTTGTCAGATCTTGTTGCTCTACATAAGCCAGTAAAAAAATTTGATATCTGCTGATAAACTATTGCTCCAGGTACTGCACTTTTATATCTTGGCTTTTGAGTCTGATTTAGGATAGACCTAAATATAATTTTTAAAAATGATTTTCTGCTAGGAAATAATAATATTGAGTTTTTTTTTCATAATTTTCAATCAATTCTAACAGATGCTTTGTTATACAGTATTTGATGCTTTATTTCTTATAGCATATTTCAGTCTTATAATCAGTGCCTCATTAGAATGTATAATATTTAACTTAGCAACAATGTCGCTATACAATGAATGCAACAATACATAGAAAACCAAATCTTTAAGTTTGCATTGCATAAAACATATTTTCAACAAACGGCATTAAATTTGAGCCTTTTAGAAAGGTACAGACAGTACATTGCAAAGAATCAACAAAATGTGCACATAATTAAGTGTCTTTTCAGCACATAGCACAGCTGTATTTTCTAGTGCTTTTCTCATTATCCACCCATACAGCGGAAGGACCTTGAATTCCTTTCAAAAACTAGGCCATCTCAAAATGGCAAATTCTCATTTTCTCGAATGCATCCCCATGGTCCGCCATTATTGTCTCGCTATCTCCATGTCTGATGATAACCTATATGTCTAAATAAGAGGAATAAAGGACATATTGATATTATGCTGATTTTATTGCACCTTAATCTGTTTGTTATCTCTTCCACAGGCATACCGAAAAGTGGAGCCAAATGTCCGACAAAATGTCCAGTTTCCTCCACATCGGGGACGTCTGTTCCCTGTATGCGGAGGGATCCACCAATGGATTTATCAGCACTTTAGGGTAAGACAACCATCCTCATGTCGTCACTCAGTGTGATGATATCAGCGTTTTAAAGGGGTCATATGATGCAATTTCATTTTTTCCTTTCTCTTTGGAGTGTTACAAGCTCTTGGTGCATAAAGGAGATCTGTAAAGTTGCAAAGACTAAAGTCTCAAATCCAAAGAGATATTCTTTATAAAAGTTAAGAGTCAGCCACACC
>NW_015655406.1:182445-185764 GCF_001515625.1 Sinocyclocheilus rhinocerous
TTTAAATAAGAGGAACTTGATGAAAAAACAGGAGTGCAAGAGGAAGAAGAACGTGAATGCACAACACTCAGAAATGAGAAGTAACTGAGAAGAGAAATGTTTTGTGTTTGTTCTTGTGCATTTTCTTTTACAGTGTGGATTTCTGATTCTGTGTTTTCAGTAGGATATGATGAATGACAGTTGCATATAGGTGGTTACTCTCTAGTCCAAGGCAAAAGTCTGTGTTCTGGGTCTTAAAGGTCAGATCGCTTCGATTTTGTCTCAGAGTTGGCTAAGATTTGACTGGTCTCAATTAGGGCTGGACGATATGGTAAAATTGATATCACGATATATTTCTTAATTTCGGTCGATACGATATAATTCCGATATCGATATGAACACTATTTATCTGAAATAGAAATCTTTTGTAACATTATAAATGCCTTTATCATCACTTTTGATCAATTGTATATCGAAATATCGGAAATGTGTTTAAAAATCATATCACCGTTATTGAGAAAAATTATATTGCGATACATATTGATATTGAATTATTGTCCAGCCCTAGTCTCAATACAAATATGGGAAAATATGGGAAGTGTTTTCTCCTGAAATGGAAGCAGCGACAGATCTTTTCTGCCATATTGTGATGTACATCCAAGTGTAACAGAAAAATATGTATGGAGGAGACCTGGTTCGTTTCATCGGTTGTTGATTGAATTTTGAGACTGCACTTACAAAGTGGAGGCAGATGAGAGTGAGCCTGCAGGGACTAAAGGGTTATTTCACCCAAAAATGAAACTTCTGTCATTAATTACTCACCCTCGTGTTGTTCGAAACCCGTAAGACCTTCGTTCATCTTCGGAACACAATTTAAGATATTTTGATGAAATCTGAGGGCTCTCTGACCCTCCCATAGACAGCAAGGTAACTACCACGTTCTGCACTAAATGATTGGTTCTGCATATGTCACCAGATGGAAATCTATTGTTTCACTGGAAGATCCAGTTATGATATTTTAATTAAAGATTGTGTTCATTAAATAAATAAATAAATCAGTAGCACTTTAAAATAAGATCCCATTAGTCTACATTAGTAAATGCATTAACTAACATTACCTGACAATGAGCAATAGAATCGTCACAGTGTTCATTAATCTTTGTTAGCATCAGTCCAAAAACTTCAACTGTTTAGTGTAAGTTCATGTTAGTTCAGGTCTATTAAACATTAACAGACACAGCTTTTGATTTGAATAAAGTAATAGTACATTTTGAAATTAATATTAAGTGTTTTTTAATGTTGGTTCATGTTAACTAATGAGGTAATTAAAAACTAATGTTAACAAATAGAAACTTCTTGTAAAATTTTACCAATTGCACATATGCATAAATAATTCATTCACAATAAGATGAATAACATGCACTTAGAAAATAGATTATACGAATACATGTGATGAGCTTGAACATGAGCGAAATCTCATGGGGAACTTGCACGAAATCCCAATCAAGCAGGTTTTTTAATGAAATTAAATTAAAGTTTTGCCCCCGAAATTAAGGTAAATGTGAAATCTGCACTGGAAATTTTTTTGCCCTTTAGTGAAACACTGTTCGTGCAGATTCTTATTGAAATGACTGGATTTCGCCTGTGAAATGTGACCTCACCTTTATATGGTCAATTTTATGTCAACCCAGTTAAGTCAGAATTATTTTGACATGCAAGGAGGGGTCACATTACAGATTGCACAGATACTTATTGAAATGACTGGATTTCACCAGCAAAATTTCACTAAACGTTTATGCATTTTAATATTTCTATATAGCATTATATTTCCCCACTGCTAACGACCTGTGACCCATTTTTGCTTTGCAACCCACCCATTACTTAAATTAGAGATAGTGTATTAATACAGGACAAAAAGTTGTTTAAAATGACAGACAGTTGATTGTAGTTGATGTCTCCTCCATTCACGTTTCTGTATTCTGCTCCCACACTTCACGGAAATGAAGCCAAGTCTCAACGCTGCCCTCCTCACGTCCTTCCCCTGGAAATGAGATCGCATCTTCGCATAATCACACCCTGCCACCTCCTGGCAATCAGCCCCCTTTGCCAGCCTGTGTGATGTGACCACACACAAATACACATACACATGGCTGCCCCACGTCACCCATCCATGGCAACAAAAGCAAGCTTGTGACTTTGAAGAATAGAACATTGACATATCTCATTTGTCAAGACGCCGCTGTGCAGTTGTTGTGCATTGTAATCACTTTCTCTGCCCTGCTACTGTGTGCATATAATCATGAGCCATGGCTATATTTAGCTTCACTGGCGTACGTAGTGTGTAGTGTTTGTCTCGGTGCCACCGAGAGACCTTAGCACGGATGGGATAATGAGCCACCTGGCCTACAGCTGGGCACAGGGAACCAGAAAGGACACAACGCTGGTGTGATGAGAACTGACAGTCCTGGTGCACATGTGTACGCGTCAGTCAGGTGCAAACGGAACAAAAGACCAAAGTAACCTGTACATTAGTGACTGGAGAGTGTGAAATTCACATGCTAGCTAGGCAATGGATGAAAACAGGATGCAAATTACATACGGACTTGTTGCTGGTTTATTTGAATACCTTTGACTAGGGCTGCTCGATTATGACAAAAATCATAATAATTATTATTTTGGTCAATATTGTAATCACGATTATTTAAAAATATTATTATTGGGCCATATGACCAAAATATTAGTTATAATTTATAATATTAGTTAAAAACAAAAACAAAAATTGTCCTCAAAATTATTGAAAATAATTCAACTGTAATAAAAAAGCAAAGGAATACAATGCCAGTAATAAAAAAGCAAAAGAATACAATAGAATAAAAAATATACAAATGAAACAAACTGTGCTTAAATTTTTTTTTTTTTTAAGTATTCAGTTAAAGGGATAGTTCACCCAAAAATTAAAATTTGATGTTTATCTGCTTACCCCCTGGAATGGGGTGCAATAATCATTTTATCTGGATTACTGTATTTTCATAATCGTTGAATGAAGATTACAACTAAAATTTTGGAGGGTTATAGCTGTCAACAATTAGTAGGAATTATAGAGACCCCTGCTTTGAATGACTTCAGCACATCTGCAGCTGCAGGACATCACTAGTTTCTCACACTGTGCTGGTGTGATCTTGGTCCACTCTTCTTTCAGTCTCTTCCACAGTTCTGTGACTATAGTGGGTTTCTTAGCCATAACTTTGTTGCCAAGGATTTCCCAGAAATTTTCAGTTGGGTTTAGGTCAGGACTCTGGGCCGGCCATTTCATTATTTCAGTGTTCTTAGCTTCAAGCAA
>NW_015655406.1:185861-202520 GCF_001515625.1 Sinocyclocheilus rhinocerous
AAGGAGGTTCTGATAAACATTTGCATTCACCTGCCATGTATAAGAGGCCCAACTCCTGCTGCACAAAACATCCCCCAAACCATGACACTTCCTCCACATTTCACTGACTTCTTTACGCACTCGGGGTTCAGTCTTTCCCCAGTTTGACACCAAACATAATATTTCCCATTTGACCCAAATAAATTAAACTTGCTCTCATCACTAAAGTGAACTTTGGACGAGTTCTTCTCTCTCCACACAACATGCTTCTCAACAAAGGTGAGTCTAGCCTTTTGATTCTTTCTGCTGATGAGAGGCTTGGTCACTGCAGAGTGCGCTTTCAGTCCGACTTCTCTTAAACGTGCCGAGAGAGATTCATACCCTTTTTATCGCTGAACTGGCGAGCAATTCCAGCTGCAGTGTTGAACCGATTCCCCATTGAGAGTCTCCGCATTGTCCTGCCTTCTCTTGCATTGGTCTTTCCTGGACGACCAGCCTATTTGGGGGACTTGAATGAATTAGTGTCATTGTAAAGCTGCAACATTCTAGAAATCACAGATTTGGAATGAAGCTTCTCTTGCAATGGCTGAAAGGGTCATCCCTTTGGCCTTCATCTGGACCGCTTCCTGTTGTAGGGTTTCAGTAACCTTAGAGCAATCATCTTGCAATCTCAGTGAAAATTTGAGGAATGCTGTCAGTTAAATATTATATTGTTTATAATTATTATATTGTATATAATTATATTGTCATATAATTAAGGAAATTTGCACTAGGTGCCAGATTAACACCAATAACTTGTAGGTATCTGTAAGTGTTCTCTAATTTTTATCAGAGTTCTTTTTCAAATATCTCAAAAAGATTTTTATACTGTGCTTCAGAATACAATTAATTTATGAAATATGCTTAAAAAACTGCCCTTCTACTCCTGATAGGATAACTTCAAATAGGACTAAGCAGTGACCTTGAAATTTAGGAAATTTAAGGTTGTTCTGTAATTTTGATCTCCACTGTATATGTCAGCTGTGGTTCCGTTCATATACCCACTGACTCGCTTCGGTTATAGAATGTGTTTGTCACTGTTTTTCATAACTAAACAGAAGTGTATTTAACTGCTGTGTGAAATAAGAATTAGATTGGCAGTGACTCTTGTGGCTCTTAAGAGCTATAGAGAAGGTATGATGAGAGGCAAATTTTGGTGTAATTACAATACCACTGAATGATTTGATCAGTATAAATTGACATTTGCTCATAATGAGCATACAAGATAACACCGTGGCTCATATATTGAAGCAGATAAACCTTTCAGGAAACACAAAGCCCTCTTGATTTGCAAATTGTTTCTCTTTCTGTACGATAATACTGTAATACTTCACATGTACACTCTAAAAATGGCTGGGTTAAAAATAACCCAATTGGCAACCCAGCGCTGGGTAAATATTGGACAGAACACATGCTGGGTTAAAGTAACCCAGCAGGCTGGGTTGTTGAGAAAACCCAAGATATAGTAATTTTTACCATTTATGTGTTTGCATTTATGTGTTGCTGGGTTATTCTTGCTGGGTTATTCTCATAATTTCACCTATGCTTACAAAACAATCATGGATTAATAAATAATGAACAATACAGATTATTTAGACAGCGCTGGGTAAATATTGGACAGAACACATGCTGGGTTAAAGTAACCCAGCAGGCTGGGTTGTTGAGAAAACCCAAGATATAGTAATTTTTACCATTTATGTGTTTGCATTTATGTGTTGCTGGGTTATTCTTGCTGGGTTATTCTCATAATTTTGCCTATGCTTAACAAGACAATCATGGATTAATAAATAATGAACAATACAGATTATTTAGACTGTTAAAATTATTTTTAATGCCAACTGACATTCACAAATGTGTTAATTTGTACCAATGACAAACGACATGCAATTTTCTTTTTTTCTTTTTCTTTTTTTTTCCAGCAAATGCAAAAATCACAGAAATACAGTTGCAATAAATAAGAAAATTACTTCTGAATGCCATGTGTCCGTTTAACTGTTTAACTATTACATTTTGACATGTTTAACTATTTAAATACACAGTGAAATTACATTGACAATTACAATTTAAAAAGACAGAGCATGCAAAATCATTTAAAGATGTCCTAAAATTTATATCAAGTATATAAAGACTCCTAGGTAGATGTGCACTGCTTAGAGTAGTTAAAGGTATAGTTCACCCAAAAATGAAAATTCTGTCATTAATTACTCACCCTCATGTCGTTACAAACCCGTAAGACCTTCGTTCATCTTCGGAACACAAGTTAAGATATTTTCGATGAAATCCGAGAACTTTCAGACCAGGGTGAGTAATTAATGACAGAATTTTCATTTTTGGTGAACTATCGTCAAACACTTAGAAAGCTTTGAAGCAAAGATCTACAGCTGAGAGCAGTGTGCTCTGCTATAGAACCTGTCTATGGAAGGATATTCAAGACAATTTTCAAAAGGAATTGCAAATTATATTTTCAATTGTGTTTTCCACATGTGACAAATTGTGACATAATCCAAACACAATTGCAAATCTTGCATTACTGTTTGCGTTTTCACAAATGCACAGTGACTGCCAAATTTCAAATGGAAAAGCAAAGTCCATTTGCAACTGTATGTTCCATGTATTATGAGTAATGAGCCTGTCATATTTAAAAAATACAGCGTCAAAGCAGCTTTACAGTATTAAATAGGAAAATTTAATAAAAAAAATAGTGTGTAATAATGCAAAAGGACAACAGTAAACACTCAGATTTCAGTTAAAGTCAGTTCATCATTGATTCAGTGATGTCATCGTCCAGCTCAGTTCAGTTCAAATAGTATCTGTGCTTTCAAGCTGACGATATCGCTGGATATTAAGTGTCCCCAACTAAGCAAGCCAGAGGCGACAGCGGCAAGGAACCAAAACTCCATTGGTGACAGAAATGGTGAAAAAAAACCTTGGGATAAACCAGGCTTAGTCGGGGGGCCAGTTCTCCTCTGGCCAAATGAAACCAGCAGTTCAATTCCAGGCTGCAGCAAAGTCAGATTGTGCAGAGGACTCATCTGGTTCCCATGATCTTGTGCCGATGACCGTCGAGGTGACGTGGTCTTCACTGGGGATCAGTCTTCGGGGCTCATCTAGTTGTCCTGGTCTCCGCTGACATTCAGAGCTGTAGAGGTCATCTCTAGGTGCTGATCCACCATCTGGGCTGGATACGTACTGGATCCGTGTGACTGCCGTGACCATCTGATCTGGATACAGACTGGATCCGGGTGGCTATGGTGACCTCGGAATAAGAACAAAACAGACTAATGTTAGCGTAGATGCATCATAAGAACAAGTACATCGGGTGTTATTAATTACCACGCACAGTCGCACATGTAACCTACCAAAACTCAAATGGAATCGCAATTACTTTAGCATTTGAATTTCCAATGCCTCACATGGAAACCTGTCAATGGGTGTCAGGGATACTATGGCGCGTGTTTGTATTGGGAGGTGATGTCACTCACAGACGATTGTGCCAAATGCTTGGTAAATGGCGGTAAAAGCGCTGCTAAAGGCAGCTGCCACGAAATCTGCCACAACTAAAGGCAGCTGCCACTCCGAGAGATGCATGTGAAAGAACAGTCTCCCTATATTCTTGGCACCTTACACAATAAATAATTCCATAGTTTTTACCCCAAATGCAGCGACTATCCCCTGCTAACAGTGGGAGCCACAACGGTACCCACTATTAGTCAATATTCACCATTAACCAAATGCTTTTCACCTGCCTCAAGAAGAGAGGAATAAAATATAGGGTAAGATGCAAATAGGCAAATAAGAGTAGAGTTGCAATGTTGTTTTGCCGATGTGCATCAATCAGAGTGCAAACAGTGAGAGATTTGGGGTAAAAACGACAAAATTATTTATGAATTATTTTATTTGGCACAATCGTCTGTGAGTGACGTCACCTCCCAATACAAACACGCCCCATAGTATAGTCCCACCCCTGACACGGATTGACAGGTTTCCGTGTAAGGCATCGGAAATTCAAATGCTAAATGAATTGTGGTTCCATATGAGTTTTGGCATATTACATGCACGATGCAGAGAGAGTGAAAAAGCATAAGTGGTAATTAATATTGCTATTTAAATATGTCAGGTTCATTACTTGTAAGACATGGGAAATACAGTTGCAGTTGCTTTTCCAATTGAAAAGTCACTGTGAGTTCACGAAAGCGAAAACGCAAACCGTAAAGCAAGATTTTCAGTTGCGTTTGGACTATGTCACAATTTATGCATCCACATGTGGAAAAATGCAATTGAAAATACAATTTGCAATTCCTTTTGAAAATTGTCCAGAATATCCTTACCTGTCCATTGATTATGATCAATTCCTTGGAGATCTGCTGGCAATTTCAAATCGCCATGACAAATGGATGGGGTTTTGTGGACTCTGCCCGGTTAAGGAATTCCACCATGTTTGTTCCAACCTATAAAATAAAGTAAACAAAATACAGATTGTTTTAATAGCAATGATTCAGTTCAATTAACTGTGTGAAGTTGGCACAATCATCTGTGAGTGACGTCAACTCCCAATACAAACACGCCCCATAGTATAGTCCCACCCCTGACACGGATTGACAGGTTTCCGTGTAAGGCATCGGAAATTCAAATGCTAATGGAATTGTGGTTCCATTTGAGTTTTGGCATATTACATGCACGACGCAGAGAGAGTGAAAAAGCAGAAGTGGTCAATTAATATTGCTATTTAAATACGTCAGGTTCATTACTTGTAAGACATGGGAAATACAGTTGCAGTTGCTTTTCCAATTGAAAAGTCACTGTGAGTTCACGAAAGCGAAAACGCAAACCGTAAAGCAAGATTTTCAGTTGCGTTTGGACTATGTCACAATTTATGCATCCACAGTTAAATTCACCTATGAGTATCTCTACAGAAGCATACTGATTGGCTGAAAGGTGTGCTTTCAAACTGTGTAATCAATAGGATGTTCTAGTCAGTATCATCACAGTTTTATATTAATATGCTGGCTATATCGAAACACGCATGCATAGTCACTGGCACACAGATACGGGAGATCACACTGCATACACACACACAGAAATGTATATGACAAGTCACACAGGTACTGGGTTACTCCGCAGCTTTAAAATAGTCCATATATAAACACTTTTATATAGGTGTACCAAAGTGATTCAGGACAAGTCAAAAACACGATTTGGAAAATGGGTATATGATGTATTCACCAAGCGGCAACTTCCCGCTCTCTCTCGTGAAGCCAACGCGGGAGTGACGCGCTGCCAAGATGGCGACGGCCCGCTCCGCCCACTTTGAGCTTCAAAAACGCTCTTCGGAAACCTACGGGTGACGTCACGGACACTATGTCCATGTTTTTATACAGTCTGTGGTATTCACTCATTATATAAATTCTGTACATTCTGAACGCAAAGTTACAAAGTGCAGCTTTAACTATAGCACAAAACAAATTTATATGTGTGTTTAAGTTACGCAAGGGTTAGTTTATTATCACAGACAATCAGTTATGTATGTAAAATCTGTAAAATATATAATAAACATAAACTTGCCATTAAACGTCTCGATGAGACTGCACTCAACGAGTTTTTCTCTCACAAATGTATCCATGTGCTTTTCTGACAAGAAAAAATGACATTTTGAATTATATTACTTAACGTTACCAAACACCTTTATTTACGAATGTAAAAAGACTTTGTAAACCACACAAGCATCAAATCACCTCACTAACGTAACTCGGCCTACGGCACTCGCTGTGCGTGCGTGCGCGCTTTGAAATGTATCGAGGCCCTGAGACGTTGATTCCTTTCCGGGAATCACTTTGTTCGAGAATTGATGAACCGGTTTATTTGAACCGGATCGTCGGTTCTTTTAGACCTGCGGTCTGACGACATTGTACGTACTTTGTATGTGATTTACATGTCGATATGGACAATTGCAGGTGTTTACATTAGAGCAGAAAGTCGTATTCACTTATTTTAACTCATTTGACTCACTTTGTTAAATTCGCTTTTCAGTGACAGAAACGACTCTTTCCTCTATTTTCACAGATATTCACATATTTCAGCCTTCCGTCACTGTCTGATACTTAATAAAACTATTAATCTGTCATCTCACATACCTAACATGACTATGCGAGTACGTGTAGAATGGCAGTCTGAGGTAAACGTTTCGTCATTTAACATAACTAATGTTGGCCTGTAGAAGATTAACAATATTGTTGCCGCGAAAAAAGTTATGATTCTGCCAATTTAAAATAATTATTAATGAAAACATTATATAAACTTACCTTAAAACAGTTGAAATTAGTGGCTTTGCCCCGTTGTCCTTTCAAAATGACAGTTAGGGGAGCGATTTAAACATCTTCAAGGCGCGAAGGTCGTTAAATAACTCCGTGCTGGGCTGAAACAACCCAGCAGGTTTAACTCAACACCTGGAAAATTGAAACTACCCAACAGTGTTTAAAATGTGACAAAATGACCCAAGAGACTCAGCCCAGCATTTTGGGTTAAAAAATAACCCAGCATTTTTTAGAGTGTAAGAGAAATAAAAAACAACAACACATTTTTACACAATATTCCTTACTGATTTACCCTGAGCAAAGGGCTGTTTTAGTGTGGCCCTGTGCTGGACTAACTAAAAAAACAAAAAATTATAAACCAATATATAATATATATATTTGCATTTATTTATGATTTTTTGAGTCGGTGTCTGCTGGACAAATTCATTATAGAGCCTGATGCCTGATCAAATAGTGTAAAGTTTGCGGAGTAATTCCTTACTTAGTATTATAGGGTATTAGGTATATATATATGGGGAAGTCGTGGCCTAATGGTTAGAGAGTCGGACTCGTAACCCAAAGGTTGCGGAATCGAGTCTCGTACCGGCAGGGATTGTGGGTCACCATACTTGGCCACATGTCACTTCACTTAGTAAGTATCCTTCCTTAGTATCCTTGCTTGGCATTACTTAGTAATTTTACATATTTTATTTTTTAGATTTTTATTTGATTAATATTTCATATTTTAGGTTGTTAATGTGTTTTCCATTTTCCAGATAAAAAAGACTGTACATTATAAATTTGTCAATTTTTATGGATATGCTAGCCAATTAATGACCTCTATACTAACAAAAGTCTACTTTCAATTGCATGTTTCTTTATATATAGTGTCTTTTGTCATGTTGTCAGCTACAAATAGCACTGTAGCACTCTGAACTCTGTTGAAGTTTCTTTCCCCCACGATCAGTGCAGAAAATGTGAAAAATAGCTGTATAAAAATAGAGATACTCCGTATGCTGCCTCCAGAGAAGTTCTCTGACTCATGTCTCTCATCTCTGCAGTCTGGTGGACGACCGCTGTGTGGTGCAACCAGAATCTGGGGACCTAAACAACCCTCCTAAGAAATTTCGAGGTAAGGCCGCATTTATGTCTCTGTAACTTCGGACTCTAAGGTGTTATACAGAAATGTTTTAGAGATCTCTGTGGAAGACGTGTTAGACCTGTTGAATAACATTTTTGGTTTCTTTTTTGCCCTTATTTAAAGGATTTTTTAGGGATGCACAATATTTTGAAACGTTATCAAAACGATAAAATTTTTTTAAAAAGCATGTGCTCAGGGTGTGCTAGCGATGAGATCACGTCAGCAGTGTGGTCATTCTTGAAAATAACTTTTGCCAGAATGATTCACTGTTCACAGCATTTAATCTGAGAATTCACGTACAGAGCGATGCGTCCAGTGTGCGATAGAATCAACAGTTAATAGCATGTGCAGTAGCAGCAGCGACAGCCTCCCACGGGTCCTAATGCCTGACCAGTAAGGCGTTTTATTTACATAGGGGGCGCTGTTGGCCGACTTGTAATAAAATGAAAGTAAAATACACAAATATCATCAAGATACTTGTGTTTCTGAATAAATAAAGCAGTAATTGATGTCATAAAATCACAAGCGTGGACAGCGAGCTGATCCGCGATCTAACTAAAGCTCCGGAAGAGCCCACCCATGGCCTCCTTGATGAGTGGTACCTGAAGGGATGCCGTCAACATCCCTCCCACCAATGGCCCGCTCTGTTCCTGCCAGCAGTTCACGAGGAACTCACCAGGATGTGGCGCGCCCCCTACTCGTGTCAATCTCTCTATTTCCACCGCTCTCACCACTGTTGATGGTGCCGAAGAAAGAGATTATAGCAAGCTCCCCCCTCTGGAAGAGGCGGTAGCTGCGCATCTGTGCCCTCCATCAGCCCTGGGAGCCCATGCAGCACATCCATCTAAGCCCTGCAGGACTACTTCAGCCCTAGCAAACAGGGCTTATTCAGCGGCTTCCCAGGTTGGTTCAGTGCTTCACATGATGGCAATGCTTCAAGTGTTCCAGGTCAAACTTCTCCGCACCATGGACGAGTCCGGCCAGAGTTCTTATGCCTTTAGATAGCTGCGCACAGCGACTGACCTGTTTTGGTGGTGCTGGAGCACCACCTTTGGCTGAATTTGAAAGAGATCTGACAAGGTCGCCTTCCTAGACTCGCCAGTCTCTCCTAAGGGACTGTTTGGCCCTGCTGTGGATGCGTTTGCCGAGCAGTTTACAGTGGCACAGAAGTCATCGCAGGCAATGCGTCACTTCCTGCCGAAGCGCTCCAGTGTGGCGGCTGGTTTAAGTCACCTGAGCTCCATCTGCTCAGCAGCCTGCCAAGCCGGCACTGCCTCAGCCCCAGCCTAAACCTGAGCGTGGGCTTCAGCAGCACCCCCGGATGGCGAAATGTTACCCATTTCCGAAGCGCCAAGGTCAAATTAGGGACTTCACGTCCCCTCAGGGCTTTCCGGAGGATGCTCGGCTTCATGTCGGCCACTTCCTCTGTGATTCCTCTGTTTAGACACTCAGAGCAGCTCTTTGTGTGCTTTGGAGGCCGCTCTAAATGGCTGCCAGTTACAAAGAAGAAACTATCTCACTGGATAGTGGATGCTATAGCCTTGGCTTATGCCTCAGCAGGCTTGCAGTGCCCTATAGGTGTAAGGGCCCACTCCACCAGAGGAATGGCCTCCTCCTGGGCTTGGTCCAACGGGATTTCTATTGGTGATATCTGTGTGGCCGGCCGCTGGCTGGTTGTCGCCGTCTACCTTCACCAGGTTTTATAACTTGGACGTCCCTGCCCTGCAGGCACAGATTTTATCTGCTTAATTTGACCTAATCCCCTTTGTAAGTGGAGAGGGTTATCTTATGTAGTCCTCAGTCTAAATGGCTTGGGTCTCATTTTTGGCTCATGCTTACAGCAACCCTCAGTACAAGTGATCCGTGGCTGGGCTTGTAGAGCAGCTTCGTTCTACACTAACTTATTGCACAGCGCTACTGGATGTGTTCCCTATAAGCGTGTCAATGCAACAGGACAGACAATTTGAAAGGGAACGCTCCGGTTACTAACGTAACCTCGGTTCCCTGAGATAAGGGAATGAGCGTGCGTAGGCTGCCGTGCTATAGGGCTGCATGCGAATCGATGTCTGTCGCTTCAGTCAAAAGATTCTGATGAAATGGCACTCAGAGCCGACTTATACAGATTTCGGCTCCTCCCCTTTTGGCGGGTTGAAGCGCCATTGGTTTGTGCAGCTACACAGACATGAACAAATCAGGCTTCAGTATCAGAGTAAACAGGAGTTTCCCCATAAGCATTTCAACACAACGCTCATTCTCTTATCTCAGGGAACTGAGGTTACGTTATTAACCGGAGTGATTTCTGTTGTAGTAAGTTTGCTCGGTAGCTCACCTAGTACACTTGCGATTTGTGTTTCATGAATCCCGTGAAGCACAGGTCACAATAAAGGAGCTCAAAGACCAGTAGAAACAAGCTAAAATGGCATGGTTGCATTTTTGTCTCATGTTTGTTTTCTTAAATGTATAGTTTACCCAAAAATTCTGTCATCATTTACTTGTCCTCAAGTTGTTCCAAACCTGTATGAGTTTCTTTCTTTTGTTGAGCACAAAAGATATTTTGAAGAATGTTGGTAACCAAACAGTTGATGGTAGCCATAGATTTCCATAGTATTTTTTTTTATTTCCATACTATGTCAGTCAGTAACTACCATCAATATTCTTCAAAATATCTAAGAAAGAAACTCATACTTATCAGGTTTGGAACAACTTGAGGGTGAGTAAATGATGACAGAATTTTCATTTTTGGTTGAACGATCCCTTTAACACTATTGGTTAGGGTAGGGTTTAGTGTAGTTGGTATGTTAATTTAAATTGCGATAGAGCATTAACCTTTTAGTGCCAATCACCGGACATTTCCTTTCCAAAGTACCGTAATATGTGCAATAACCAACATAAAACATTGCCAGATTAATTTTCATCTGTTTTGGTTAAAACTAAATGTGCTTTTACCCCAACTCACTGGACATTTCACTTTGAAAGTATTGTGAAACGTGCAAAAAGCAACGTAATATCAGGCATGTTTTCCCATAAGCCTGGGTTGTGTTTTTTCTTTGAACCTAAGCAAGGTAGTTGTTAAATAGTAGACCACATGGGAATCCCAGGTGCTATAAGAATACATTGTGCAACACTTTCAAAAAGTACTATACAAAAATGCTTTCACTTGTGTTTTCACTTGGATGAAAGAGGTCTCACCCAGTTTTGGCAAAATAGAGGAGGTCAAAGATAGTGTTATATTCAGTGTAGTGCAACTGAGAATGATGCAACAAAATGTGATGCATTTGACTGTTGGGAAAAGCACGTCTGTCATTTTTCTGTGAACTTGAAGACCTTGATTAGCTGGTTCAGGTGTGGCTGATGGCACTGGGAATAAACTTAATAGTATGGAGCTCTTCAGGAGCAAGATGAAATTATTATTTAAATTATTTAAAACAATCTTATAAAATTATTTATGCATTTGCAATTTTGCAGTGTTAGTGCATTTATGGCACCTCAGCTTCATCAAAACAGTCTGTTTAAATACATCTAATGCCACTTCAGATGCAGCTTCTGTGTTTCCTGCAGTGGAAAGATTCATTTGAATGGTAACAAATCTACAGTTTCTTATTATTCTAACTGAATTAATTGAAACAATATAATTATATATTTGATGTGAAAGATGACGCATTTAATATAAGGTTAGAGAATTTTTTTTTAAACCGTGGGAGATGATATCTGTTTTGTTATATACGGCAACTCATTTCTACCTTTTCCAGTCACTGAGCACTTTATTTTTAGAGTTGTTTTAGTGAGAGAACATCTGTAACCTAGTCCAGATAAGGGGAATTGTAATGTTTAATAATTTATTTTATTATGTAAATAATTTTTGTTTGTAAATGCTGTCAAAGAAAACCGGAATCGACAGGTCACACTTAAAAAAAATTAAAACAATTATTGGAAATCGAAATCGGCCAAGAAAATTTTAATAGGTGTGTCTCTAGTGGAAACCGAGCCTTAGGCATGCTGGGAGAAACCTCTGAGCCTCTTCTGCTTATAAATTGCTGTATGACAGACAGCCTGTCACATTCTAGCATGATGTGCTCTCTCACTCTTTTACCAGTTGGTGCATTTATTTAGTGCATTATCTTCCCACCTGTGTCCAAGGTCTCAGTCAGTCTTAAACCAAGAGGCAAAAGCTAGTGATGCTCAGATTAGAGTTTTACAGCTGATTAATGATTTCTAAAGTTTCTTAAAGGAGGCTTGCATCTTTGCGTCATTGAAATGTTATTGTTTACGTTATGAGCAGTGTTGGGGAAAGTTACTTTTAAATGTAATGCATTACAATATGTTGTTACTGTATTAAAAAAGTAACTAATTGCGTTACTTATTTACTTTTTATGGAAAGTAATGCATTGCATTACTTTTGTGTCATTTTTGTCACCTGGGCTAGGCTTGCTTATTTGTTTTTTAATAATAAAAAAACCCAAAAGTTATATTTTTGGCAACTGTAAAGGTCCTTTCACAAAAAAATAAAATAAAAAGAAATTTATAAGCCTCAGGCTGTAGGACGTAACGGTATATATTAATAGGGATGTAACGATTACCGGTTTGACGATAAATCATGATCGTTTCATCTTTTAATTATCATTAAAACTGTATTAGATTACCGCGATTTGAACAACTCGCCATAAATACTGTCCAGCATAAAGCACAGTTTTAAGTAACAGTCTCGCGTGCGCACAGCAACAGAGTAGTTTCGTTTTGAGTGAAAACAGGGCGGAAAAGCTGGAAGGTTTTAAAAGAGTGCTAAGGGATTTGTTTGCTAAGGGATGATTTGTTTTCATCTTCGCTCCATGTAATACCTAAAGAAAGTGTTCTTAATCGCAATACTGCTTTGTCCACGGAGGTTACGGGAAACAGCTCTAATTCAGCTTTTCCATAAGCGCCACCTGCTGTCAGCGAGTGGATTTACAGAGACTTATATTTACATTCAGCCTGTGTGCAGTTTCTGTCTGGCCAAGAATGGACAGAATTTGCATGCCCTTCTGTAAATTTTGACCGGTTGATGAAAAACAAGCTTATGTGGATTTTACACATTTAAACAATTCAGATAAGTTATCTAGAATTATTCATGGAGCAGATAAAATACATATAATCATTTATTAATCAATTATCATTTTGACTTGTAACTTTTCTATATTTAAAGGCTGAAATGTCAGGTCTACCTTTTTATTAAACTTTTTCAAAGCTTTATTTGAACATTTACATTAGATATTTCAACATGATATTAAACTGTTGTCAGTCAAGTTGTCATTTAAAATCCGAACATCACTGGTAATGTTATTGTTTTAGTGATTATACAAACAAAAAGTCATTTTATTTGTTGTTTGTTAATTTTTAAATATAAAACTTGGTGAAATGATTTATGTGTCGGTACTTTTTTAACATCTCCAGCACATGTTAACAATACCGTGATAATACTGATAACCGTGATCATTTTGGTCACTATAATCGTGATAAGAAGTTTTCATACCGTTACATCCCTAATATTATAACAG
This sequence comes from Sinocyclocheilus rhinocerous, assembly GCF_001515625.1. Taxonomy (NCBI): domain Eukaryota; kingdom Metazoa; phylum Chordata; class Actinopteri; order Cypriniformes; family Cyprinidae; genus Sinocyclocheilus; species Sinocyclocheilus rhinocerous. The sequence goes on from NW_015655406.1 coordinate 198,842, forward strand.
TATATTAACAATTTTATATAATCACCCCAAATGACTCATAATATTTGTTTTTGATTAATTTCCCATTTCTACTGTATATATGCAAAAGACAGCTGGTATAAAGACAGCCAGTGATTGTCACTGAAATGGTATTGGCTAAAACACAAGCATGCAAATAGGATTTGAAACATGTGTCAACTGGTAAAGTTAACTGTCTCAGCTGTTAAGAGTCTTTCAGAGGTTTTTGCATGTGAAGTGTTAAAGCTCTTGCCAGTGACCCTGCTGCTCAGTTCTGGCTGTTTAGTGTCTGGAGTCTTTGCCCAGTCTGAGGGGTTTCTTTCTGTGACATTGATGTTTTAACATGCTTCACACTGTTATATTACCTTTTAAGTCCAACTGAGGTGCTAGAGCGCACATAGCGTATGTAGAGTCATTTTTCTTTACAGTCCTTACATTTTTGAGGACCGTTTATATCCCTCATAATTGCAATAAAACTGGCATTTGGCTTCAAGTCAGGTATTCTTTTTGTCCAAGTCTGTCTTGCTCCTCCTCAGAGAACTGAGGCTTTCTGCATATTTGGTTTGAGGAGTTGGAGAGAGTGATAAAATATTCTTCTCTTCTGTATAATTTTTCCCCCTGAAGTCCATTTTGAACATTAGTCAAGTCGTCTTATATAAAAAACAGTCGTAATTTAGTTTGACGTTTTCATCCTTTCTCTGACTCCTAAAATTAAACCGTCTGTTTTTGCTACTGTGCCTTTAAAAAAACTAGTTCATCCAAGAATAAAAATTCTGCCATCATTTACTCACTCTCATGTTTTATGGTTTTCTTTCTTCTGTGGAACATAAAATGTTTTTTTAATGATGCTTACATTATGTTCTAACTGTTCTTTCTCTAAAATGAAAGTGAATGGGTTAGTAAGCTTTCAGAATGACAAAAAAGCAACATAACGATTCATGAATGTGGTCCATATGATGATAATTTTATGTATTTTTTTAATCTTCTGCTGATGTAGCTTTAAAATCTCACTTGCATATACATACACTACTATTTAAAAGTGTGGGATTGCTGCTAAGACCTTTTAATGTTTTTGAAAGAAGTTTCTTATGCTTACTAAGGATGCATTTTTTTCATCAAAAATACAGTAAAAAATATGAAATATTATTACAATTTAAAATAAAAATTAAAAATGCTTTTAAATAGAAAACAGTTATGTATTCCTGTGATGCAAAGCTGAATTTTCAGCATCATTACTCCAGTCTTCATTGTCACATGATCCTTCAGAAATCATTCTAATGTGCTGATTTGCTGCTTAATAAATATTTCTCATTATTATCAGTGTTGAAAACAGTTGTGCTACTTAATATTTTTGTGAAAAGTATTTTTTTGCATGTAAAAGTATTTACTATCACTTTTCATCATTTTAGTCCTATTAAATTCAAGTATTTATTAAAAAATAAAAATAAAATAAAATAAAATGACTGACCCTAAACTTTTGAATGGTGTATCCTTTAACAATGGACTGTAGCAGGCCTGGTGCTGTCTCTGTTTTAGAGTGTCACACACACTAATAAAACAATATGGGCTCCAGACCTTCAGAATGAATCTTTTATGAATTCATTAAACATTGTGAGATGATCTGATCACCTGGGATAGATTTATTTACCTAATTGAAAGTCACTGAATTGAATATCGACCTCCTTCTATGGTTCAGAGCTGGTAGCACACCTTGTGTCAACGTATAATACGGAGCGTGTCAGTCACTCAGTGGTTATTTTTTATAGTTGATGCTTTTTTGCGTGCTAGTTTTGCCATTTAACTATGGCACATAACCAAATGTTTTTGTTGAGTGTTTGGTGAAGGCTTAATGTTATTTTGCTTTATAGAAGCAGCCTATGTGATACTCCAAACAGCGAATCAGTTGCTCCGACACAGATCTCTGCGGTTGTTCATGAGGATGAGTGAATGTGGCAGATGGAGGAGGCTTTGTCAGCTTGTTCTGTATGGCTGTGTGTTGGCATTTTCTGGAGTTCATTGTGTGTGTATCTTAACATATCCATGTATGTCTGTATGTATATTTTGTTTGTGTCAGCTTCATTAAACACAGATGGATGGGAAGCGGAATTGTCCATTACTTTGGCTTCAGTGTGACAGATTTTAACGGACAGATGTTGTGTTTTTATAGGGACTGATGGATGAAGCTGAGAGTCAGACAGCTCTAGTTAGCCGGATGGATGGCAGATTCTCCCTTTCCAGTGTAATATATACTCAAGCTAAAAGATGAAGTGCTAACAAGAATACTCTTTATAGAGAATACTCTAGAGATATTGCTCTTTAACAAACACAACCCCTGTATTTCTATTTTATTTTATTTTATTTTATTATTTTTGTAAATAGATTTTTTTTTTTTTTATTGTTTTTGTCATGGAAATATACAATTTATTTACATATGTTGACATTAGTCATTAACAAAATAATAATAAAAAAAAGATAGATAAACTAGTCGACAATTGAACAGACACTTTGGAGTGTAAAAATGTACTACTCTCAGCTTTTATGTTTAACATTTTAGCATATTTGGGACTATTATTTTTAGCAGGATTATTGACTACAAGATATGACCAGGAAAATTGATTTTATTTGATTGAACAATTGAAACTCTATAGGTAAAATCATTGACCAAAATGAAACTATATCTTTGAATTAGGGCTGGGCAACAAAAAAAAAGGATTTTCCGATTAATCGTTTTTTAAAATGACGTCGATTCGATATCGATTCTCAAAAGCCGCGAATCGATCTTTTCCAGTATTTATTTCAGCACACATTTAAAACAAGATCTGATTAAAGTGAATCTTATCATTAGTCTTCTCCACTAGATTTTTTTAGAAATATCAATAGCATTTGTATTAAAACTATATTCACTGAATGTAATAAAAAAAAAACGAGAATCGAATCAAATCGAGAGCTTGCGAAATCGAAATCGAATCGAATCGGGACATCTGAATCGATACCCAGCCCTACTTTGAATCTGTTTAATAAGCATCTGTGGCATTATTGTTTTCGTGCCTATATTAACAGTTTACAACATTCACACATTGCAAGATAGTACAGGTCAGTACATATATTTCCATTCAGTAAGTCTGAATGAATCCAGAGAAATTTGGTAGTTTATGGCTAAACTTTGGGTTTGAATTGTATGTAAATTTAGATGCCATTTGGATGTAAATTGGCTTGTCTTAAAGGGATAGTTTACCCAAAAATGTAAATTGTGTCATTAATTACTCACACCCATGTCATTCCAAACCAGTAAGACCTTCGTTCATCTTCAGAACACAAATTAAGATATTTTTGATGTTCCGACGATGAACGAAGGTCTTCCGGGTTTGGAACAACATGAGGGTGAGTAATTAATGACAGAATTTTTTTTTTTTGGGTGAAATTTTTTGTTTACTACACACATACTAAAGCGCGGATGACGCTCGCGGTGTTTTCAGCTTCTGCCGTCTCACTATATGAACACGAATGTCATCTCCAGCTGCTCTGAGAGTCACTTCATTAGCATTTACCGTTTCATTGGAGAAATCTACTGTCATATCACATACTCAGCAGCTGGAAGTTCTTCACAGCAACCCGTCAAAATAAAAGTTTAGTTTAACGTTAAGAAACTGTCAGAATATATTACTATTTAGCAGTCTTAAGA
>NW_015655406.1:202726-202908 GCF_001515625.1 Sinocyclocheilus rhinocerous
TGTTCTTAATTTAATTCACCATTTGTAAACTGATGTTTACTGTTCATTTTTTAGAAATATCAATAGCATTAATAGCATTTGTATATTCACTGAATGTAATCCAGAAATCGAGAATCGAATCAAATCGAGAGCTTGCAAATCGAAATCGATTCGGGACATCTGAATCGATACCCAGCCCTAGT